>NC_142928.1:77721558-77741558 GCF_046866305.1 Octopus bimaculoides | reverse complement strand
TATACGGTCGTCAAAATAATGACTAAAGAGACAGGTTCTTCTGAAAAGAGCGAAGAATAAGTTATAAAAAATGTGGACAATTCAGATTTAAGAGAGTTACACAAACACATATATAATTATATAACTGCTTTGTGACTGAAACTAATATTTACAAAAAGAGTTGTTTCTATATGCATTCATATACATACATACATACATGCATACATACATACATACATACATACATACATACACACACATACATACATACACATATCTATATCTATATCTATCTATCTATCTATCTATCTATCTATCTATCTCTCTCTCTCTCTCTCTCTCTCTCTCTCTCTCTTTCGCTCTCTCTCTCTGTGTGTATATATATATATATATATATATATATATATATATATATATATATATACTTTATTTAAAAGCAGCAGAAATATAACAAAAAAACCGTTACTCTGAGTTTCACGTTCCCGTTCATCGGACAGTTTTGTTAGTCTAACAAAACTGTCCGATGAACGGGAACGTGAAACTCAGAGTAACGGTTTTTTGTTATATTTCTGCTGCTTCTAAATAAAGCATATTACTCTACCTCTGGTATTTGAGTACTCTTTTACCACCTTGTTGCACATTTCATGTGCTTACTCCGGTATATATATATATATATATATATATATATATATATATATATATATATATACATGCACATATATAAATATACACACACACATATATACACTACCAACACACACATACGTACACGTATATTCATAAATTTACGTACTGACAATCATACAGTTCATGATCATTATTTTACCAAATTATGGAATGTTTACATTGTATTCTTACATATATATATATATATATATATATATATATATATATATATATATATATATATATATATATATATATATATATATATATATACATTGTACGTAAACAGGGTTGGGATTGGGGATATATTGTGCACTACATACATTTCTCTGCATTTTCTATATGTTGTAAAATAGAATTATCTGACACTATTAGAATGATATCCCTTTGTTCCTTTTAGATCAAGTATGAAGCAGTAGTGCCAGCATGATACTCACATAGACGGAAGATTATATACAAAATAACCAAACAGCCACATAGAGAAAAAAATATATAGCCACAACGTATGCAAATAGCTACAGTATGCATAAACACATATACGTATTAACAACATAAATATGTACATACATGGAAGTATCATAGGTAGGCAGTAAATGATCAAATACATGAATGTAAGAACATATACATACGTACTTCCACGCATAAACACATGCACGCGCACATAAACACATATGTTCATATATATAGTCATAATTTGCAATTTCGCTTTGGCATAACAACATTATTAATCAATAATAATTACGCTTTGCCCAAAACCATCAAGTCAGTACAGAAGAAATATCAATTAATAAATGACAAAAGAACTGGAGTTATGTAATCACATTTTAAAGGTTACTGCTGTTTATACTATAAGAGTGCAATTAGAGTTGAATGTTCATGAAGCATTGTCACTTACCGCGAGGTCGATTTTGTCTTCCCGCAATTTTTCAGGTAACAAATGGGTGCCTTGTAGCATTTTGATTGAGTTTTTGCTTCCTTAGTTCTTAGATGGTCAAACTTTCACTCGATTTTTAATAGCACAACTGTTCCTTGGATGTCTTAAACGAAATTCTGTCTGTGCAAAATAAGTTTCTGGTTTGAGGTTAACTTTTCTCTTTCCCCCACCTATCTCAAGTAGTTTAAACTTTAAAAAGTGTTATGAGCGCTTTCCAGCCCTCAACAAATTGAACTCGAAAAAAGTATCGAACATGATATTTTGTAAGGATTTGCTAATAATTGTTTAATTTTTCCTGTAAAAAATACACGTATATATAGGTCTTTTACTTTTAATTACTAAAAACATTTTCATAGAGTTAGATAGCAGTAGTTAGCTTTAAGCTATTAGATGTGATAAATAATATATATATATAAAAAAAACAGTCTGAATCCGGAATTTATGCTTTAAATCATTTACGTACTAAATCATACAGTTATGTTGTTGGCACTCCGTCGTTTACGACGTCGAGGGTCCCAGTTGATCTGATCAACGGAACAACCTGCTTGTGAAATTAACGTGCAAGTGGCTGAGCACTCCACAGACACATGTACCCTTAACGTAGTTCTCGGGAATATTCAGCGTGACACAGTGTGACAAGGCTGGCCCTTTGAAATACAGGCACAACAGAAACAAGAAGTAAGAGTGAGAGTGAGAGAAAGTTGTGGTGAAAGAGTGCAGCAGTGTTCACCACCATCCCCTGTCGGAGCCTCGTGGAACTTTAGGTGTTTTCGCTCAATAAACACTCACAACGCGCGGTCTGGGAATCGAAACCGCGAGTCCGCTGCCCTAACCACTGGGCCATGGCGCCTCCACCATACAGTTATACAATACGATATAAAATTTCCTTTGTTCAGCAAAAAGCAAAGTTACAAGACATACGACAATATTCGATTTCAATTTTTGATCAGCAATTTCGGTAAAGAGTGTTCAGCTTCATACACACACACACACACACACACACACACACACACACACACACACACACACACACACACACACACACACACACACAAACAAACACACACACATACACTATGTATGTATGTATGTATGTATGTATGTATGTATGTATGTATTACAGGCATAAGTAGTGTTGAAATAAGGAAACATGCCCACATGAGTGGCATGGCAGAAGAACAAAGACTAGAAAAAAGAAAAAAAAAAAAGAAAGAAGAGCCATTACACGCGTATAATCTCAGACTACTTCTGATAGGTCCACATATTTACCTTACATAAACACTAACACCAAAATACTCTCAATATCATCCAAACCACACCATTTGCTATTATTAACTTACTAAGGCGGCGATTCGAAAGGATGGAAGTTGACCTCGGTGAAATTTGAACTCAGAACGTGTAGACGGACGAAATGCCGCTCAGAATTTTGTCCGGCGTGGTAAAAGTTCTGCCAGCTCACCGCCGTAGTAGTTAATTAATAATGATCTTAAATTGTGGCAGAAGCCAACAGTTTCGATCATATTGACTGCAGTGTTAGGCTAGTACTTATTTTATCGATCCCGAATGGATGAAAGGCAAAGTCGGCCTCGGCGAAATTTGAGCTCAGAACGGGCAGAAAATTTCGCCGAGGTCGACTTCCATCCTTTTGAAATCGATAAATTCCGAACCAGTGAAGTACTCGGGTCGATGTAACTGACTTGCCCCACTCCTCCAAAATTGCGGGCCTTGTGCCAAAATTTGAAACCATTATTAATTAACTTACTAGTTAACCTATTGTCTTTATTGAGAAACCATTTCTTGGTTGCCGAGTAACATTCCATTCTACCCACTTTCGTTCACTTTTTATCCTTTACACAATATCCGTTACAATAATGCTCTTATATCTTCTCCACGAAGCAATCTTCTTTATTCTTTTCTTCTTCTTTATATATATATATAAAAAAAAACCTCTTCAAAACGTTCGACAATTCTTATTTTTCATGCCTTTGTAAGTGCAAAACTAATAATTTTATAGTATGTGCTCCAGTTTTATCGTTTTATCGCTGCTTTTCTTATCAACCACGATTCTTTAGACCTCTATCTGCTCTAGATTCTCGGATCACATTGAATTCAGATTGTAATGTACTTCTTCTTCTTCTTCTTCTTCTTCTTCTTCTTCTTCTTCTTCTTCTTCTTCTTCTTCTTCTTCTTCTTCTTCTTCTTCTTCTTCTTCTTCTTCTTCTTCTTCTTCTTCTTATTATTATTATTATTATTATTATTATTATTATTATTATTATTATTATTATTATTATTATTATTATACGTAATGCCACCGACTCAGCGAGCTACTTCTCGCCAGAATATACATACTGCTAAAAAATATTTCGATGGGATGGAATATCTTTCGACTTACGTCGAATATATGTGGCCATAAACATTCAATTCGTAAAAGTGAAAGCATATGACGAAGGGTAAATAAGCGTACCCAACCGACACACTTTATCTTCCACGGCTTCTTTGCAACGTTCTAAATTATGAAAAGCATTCCAGCGTTCATCTTTATTACAGAAATTTATTTCAGGAATAACTTTTTCCTCATTTATACGCATATCTGAGTTTTGCATAACCAGGATTACTAAAAAAATTTTGTCACGTGAAATTGCAAAGATGATTGCATGTCCCATTGGACGTCTACTTTTACAACCATTCTAATGATTAATTCATGACATGAATTTTATCTGTTATCCAATAGTCACTGTCTTTTACGAAAAAACAAAAACAAAAACAAACGAACTATTTCTTGAAAATATTTAATAATGAGCATTAAAGCACTTAAACTGAATTTCCAGCTTTGAATAAAAATTCATATTACCCTGTAAAATATAGTATTAAAATACCCAGGTACTAAAAGCAAATTATATGTAGTGGGTTCTGAATAACCAGAAAATGCTGATTTAAATATTGAAAAGATTTTTACGAACACAGGGTATTTAACCTAAAACTAAAACACTAGTAAAGAATTACGGAAACTCAATTAAAATCGATTTAATCACTTACAGTTATGCCTTGAACATGCACACATCTATTGCTTTTGTTTCGTATCAGAAAGGCGGGGAAGTGATCAATAGATCCATGTGTTAGAAAAATTTAGGTTCTGACACACATGGGGAAATACACATCAGAGATGCTTCGCTCTATGCTGAAATTGTGGGAGGCGCATAAATATATTGCAAGCTCTTCTCCTGATGATGACTAATGCTATCGCATTGATAGGATACCTTTCGTATTTTCAGCAAGTATCATAGGGTCACAAACGTTTTGCCCTTTAGTCTGTACGTTTCGCCGGAATTTTCTAACTGAAAAAGATTTCATCCAATCGGCCTTCTGATTGGGTCTAACACCAAAATACTGATTGAATGACCCATCGTCTTGGTTATGCAATCTCATTCGCTTATATATGAGATAACTTATTTTGCCGTGTGTTTATGCGTTCGAAAGCAAAAGACAGTTACCTCACGTATAAATAAATGACATTGCATAATCAAGATGATGTATTATTCAATTAGTATTTTGGTGCGAACCCAATCAGGAGTCTGATTAAACGAAATCTTGTTCAGTTAGGAAATTTAGGTGAAACGTACAGGCTAAGGGGCGAAACGATTCAAAGCGTAGATTCATGAACTGATAATCTCGATTAACTAAAATTAATTTTTAACCGAATATGTTTATGTTATACATATATACAGAATAAATTAAATGAGGTTGACGATCAGACAATATATCATGATTAGACAAGGGAAGTTCAACAATAAATCAGACAAAATATTAGGTTGGTTGTGTAAATTCTGGAAATCCAAGTAAATTTATTGCACGGAAAATCAGATCAATGTTGAGCCCTTAACACACCGACATTTACTTCAGACAGTCAAGACAAAAATATATTCGGATACGTACATTATTCGCTGAAGCGAAAGATCCAGAACCGTGAAACTTTCCATTCTTTATGCCATTCGATCTTATCAACAGCTATATACAATTTCATCCCGCTTGGTTTCATATTTCTAGAAAGTCGAAATATTATGTTGTTGGTAATCGATGTTAACCAGTTTTTACTTTGGGATGGTGAAGTTTACGAGAAGCTAAAAATGGAAATATTATGTTAATATAAGAATTAAATTAGTGTAAGTGTCTTTCAATGACACTTTGTCACGAGTGACAGCAGTAATTTAGCTGTTATTTCTGTCTTATATAAAGCGGCTAAAAGCAGAATCTATTCCGTGCCAGTTTTACTGGTTATTCGTTGGAATCTAAATATTATGCATTGACATAATATAACATTTCATACAGTTAAGGGAATAAATGCACGCGCGCGCACGCGCGCGCACGCAAGCACGCACGCACACACATATTTACATGCAATTGCACACACATACATTTGCATTCAATTGTACATACACATAATATATATTGCGTTGATAGAGAGCTGTACATGGGCAGAAAAAGATACATAAATTATAAGCAGGTTCTTGACAGAAGTTTTCTAAAGGATACGTGCATATATAATTTAACTCTTATAAAGTAACAAACAGCTTCACAAATATCAAAGAATGCATAAATACACATGAAGTAATGTATATCACTTGGTTTATATATAAACATTCATATACACATTCATCTTTGCTCTAGTGTACATGTTAGAGCAAAAACACGTTATCATATAAAAATATTGTTATATCGTTAAGACGTTGACTCTACTACCATGTGATTCTGAGTTCTACCTCACTTCGCAACGCACATGTTAGGTAATTGAGTTTTATTATTTTTTTTTTGCAGATTGGCTAATCAATAACTCTGAATAGAATTTGTTGAGGGCAACTGCGGAGTTTATTCCATTTGTTGACAGCTGTTTCGTAATCTGTGTTAATTACTCGAGCGATGTATATATATATATATATATATATATATATATATATATATATATATATATATATATATATATATAGGCTAGCATCTTGACCGGCCACTGGCTATCCAACCGTACTAAGCGTAGGCAGTTTAAAACAATATTTGCCCAATTGGAAGGAGGAAGTTAACGGTAGTAATCAACCCTCCCCCACTAGCAGCAGGATGGTGGAGCTGTTGGAAGAGGCAACAGGATATCTTACACCGCTAGGTTTGAAAGTTTGGCATATTATTGCTGTTGTTGTTGTTGTTGTTGTTGTTGTTGTTGTTGTCACCGTCATCGTCACCTTCACTGTTATTGCTACTAGAACATTAATTGCTACTAGAACATTAATAACTTGTATAAAATGAACTTCTACATAGAACCTTCCAATATATACAGAAATGACACACACACACTCAACAAAACCTCCTTTCTAAAAAAACACTTCCAGCTTTCTAGATACGGCTAATAGAGCTGATGCCACAAACAACGTATGTGGTGGAATGTTTGCTTATAAAAACTTGTATATGCACACATTAGAGTAAGGGGACATCCGAGTAAGGCTGTGCACACGAACCAACACATATAGATGTGCATTGGAGTGCCTATAGCGATCTATCTATAATGTTTGTAGGCTTTTTGGGTGCCTTGTATTTCTAAGGGTTTTTTGACATATATCTTTTTATATGTTTGCATGTCCCACATGCTATACCTTCATTTATGTATTCTTTTTTACTACTATTATTATTTTTTTCCTGCTGTACCCTTATTTGTATTTTTTATTTTTATTTTATTTATATTTTGATTTCAATTGTATTTTTATTTTTATTTCTATCTTATTTTTGCTGTTGTTTTTCTTCTGGTCTCTACCACACCTCTGTTTTTACCTCTTGCTCTACATCTGTATGTAACCCTTTGTGAATCTCTGAAGAGGCCTAGAGGTTCGGGCATGTAACCCCATTTCAAAATGTCATCCGATAATCACACCTGAAAGGAATATTCAGATAGAATGGGGTCTGCCAAAACTAGGCCGTAACAGCTGTAGGATTAAACTTCTGTTCATCCTCTAATTCCTTATGTACTTTGTACTTCTATATGTAAACCATGTTGGCAAAATAACATAGTCTGCCATGGACACCTGTGCTTTGGTTCTCTCTTTCTTTTTCTTTTCTTCCTCTCTTTTGTCACTTTTGCTATGAATTAAATTAATGAATTCAACGGGATACACCGTCTGCAAGTAGTTGGGTTCAGCATATTATCCTCCATTTTCTAATTGTTACACACATATATATATACACACATATACATATATATATGAATGAATATATATACATAAAAGTATCTATCTATCTGTACATATATATATATACATATATGTATATATATATATATATATATACATATATATATATATATATATATATATATATATATATATATATATATATATATATATATATATATATATATATATATATATATATATATATATATATATATATATATATATATATATATATATATATATATATATATATATATATATATATATATATATATATATATGTATATATATACATATATATGTATACATGCATGCATATGTATAATATATATGTATGTATGTATGTATGTTTGTATGTGTGTGTGTATATATATATATATATATATACACACACACATGTATATATATATATATATATATGTATTTATATGTATATGTTTGTATGTGTACGTATGTATATTTGACATACCTTATGCATGTGTATTGATGAATAAACAGAAGCTGAGGTTAGCTCCTAGGAAAGAAATCCCTTTGTAGGAGTATTGTGTTAAAAAGACACGTTATACTTCCGAACTTGGCAAAACAAAATCGCCATGTAAGTGACTGCGGATGCACACTACACTGTTTTCGCGGCTTGCCGATGCGACGTATTCAAGTCACAGGTATAAACAATACGCAGGTATGTAATGACACTGCTTAGGCTGAATAGAATTGGAATAATGGGATAGATCTTTATGAGACTCACTGAACAAATATAAATCGTATGTGTGTGTGTGTGTGTGTGAGTGCGTGTGTGTGGGTGAGTGTGTATGTGTGTGAGTGCGTGTGTGTGTGTATGTATACACACACACACACACACACACACACACACATATATATATATATATGCATACATACATACATACATACATACACGTAAGTGCATAAATTATTTATATGCATTTGCGGATGCGTCTGTGTGTATAGTGTTATGCTTGTGTGCATTTATATACATGTAGCAATATGTCTATGTAAATAAATATGTCCGCATGTTTTTTTATACGTATATAAATAATTGTTCACCATAAATTCATTAATGTAACTTCCATTTATTACTATTATTATCCTAGTTTATCCCCATCTTTCAATACCCGACTCGCTATTTTATTAATTATTGTTTTTTTAGCCTTCCTACCCGTTCCACATGAGGTATTTTTCCGATCATATTCCAATTTACTGTTTAAGTTTCACACCCCCTTGCCAACCATCTTGTAAGGAAAATCACATCGTTATATTTTGAAAAACGGCAACTCAATCAAATTTAAATGCTTATTATATCATATGAATCATATTACATTTATATCACATGAATTATATTACATGTATAATCACGATTTTAATACAGTATTTATCACAATTGTCCGACGAACGGGAACGTGAAATTCTGAGTAATAGTTCTGTGATAAGTTTGCAGCTTTACTAAAAAGTGTGTGTGTAGGTGCGTGTGTGCGTGTGTGTGTGTCTGCGTATGTGTGCGTGTATATATATATATATATATATATATGTGTGTAAATTCATAAATGACAGAGAAATAGTTTGATGAAATTTTATTTAACAATGAGAAAATTCTAATATCATGATAAATTGTTTCGTAACTTAAAAACATAAAGATTTTCGGAAATTCCGAATGGAATCTTTTCCCACTTATGCTGTTTCTAAAATTTTGCAGTGCAGAATACGTAACTAAGCGTAAAACTAGGCTCTGGTAATCAGAACACAACACTGATCTTGTGAATGCGTCAAATGATCTTTCCAAAGATTGCAAGGACTTGTATAAAGAACTAAAAACCTTAATAGCAAAACAGAAAAGTGAAAATAAAAAGATAAAGCCTGTCTAATGCTAAGGTGAATGAAATTGTGATTATAGATTGTGTATATCGATATGTGAATATAAAATGCAAGGATCTACGTGTAGGATGTTTGTAAGCTTAGAACAGACCGTGATAGGTATAAAAACATTCCAAATTATACTTCAGGCGAGTTAACTTGAGATTTCTTAACGACAATGCAACCTTCGTATAATTAAGGTATCTTCGGCCCGGTGAGTAGATAGCGGAGTACTCCTTCGTTGAATCGTTATTACATCAGAGGATGTGCCAGCTAGGAATCATATGTATCCTGGATTTTACCTGTTTCACTCCCTCAATTTGGACACACACACACACACACACACACACACACACACACACACACACACACACACACATATATATATATGTTGTTGTACTTGGGGATGGTCATATTGCCAGTTTAGCCAATAAAAATACACGCACTGTATATTTGGTGTTAATTTGCTTCAGCTTTATATTACATTAATCTTAATCTTATTTCGGCCAGAGTTCTTTCGTCACACTTCTGTGACCTCATCAAATACAAACGAACACGTATTAACAGAGAATATATGTGATACATACACTCCCCATACACACATGCACTTACAAAAGACATAGACACATTGAAGGACACGCATGCGTAGACACATACAATAGGAATACAAAATACAAAATGGCTGATAGTTAGCAAGGTGAGACACACATAAGAAAGAAGGAAACAAAGGACCACTGATGGTTTTTAGTTCTCTCACTTTATACGTATTCTGCACTGCAAAATGTATATATATATATACATACGTATGCCTGTGCATTTGCGTTTATGCTTTATTAACTTATATCCATAAATTTACGGTTCGGAGAAAAATCGGTATAGTGTATGTACACCCGACTAAAACAAAGTGCGATATGGATATAATCTACACACTCCTTGAAAGCGGCGTCCCAGCATACCCACACTCTAAAGTATATAGAAAAAATGGTCTAGATATTACAACGAGCTTACTAAATAAAACCTCATAAAAGAGAACGCTGAAATTATTACACTTATACATAAACTAATAGACTGTATATATTACAAAAAACATTCGAATTAAACTTGTCATTAACACGATATCAAAAAATCTGCTAGCCACAGAACCGATGTAGCTTACAAAATTCTTTGCATGTATTATCGGTGTTAACACCGTGAGTCAAACGATTACATCAGACATACAAATACATCACATTCACGTTGGTGAAGCAGGAATTTACAAACAGGATTTATAGAACATGAAAGAAAATTACGTAGAACAGCATTGAGCAAAAAGATCTAAGAGGTTAGTTATGGGAAGATCCAAAACAGCAAAACACAAAAAAAAAAAAAGGAAAAAGAAAAAAAAATCAACATTTACGTATTGTTGCCGGAAAATAATCTATGAAAGCAACATAGAACAGTCAAAGTATTTTATGTATAACAAAAATATTATCAGTTACAAATTTGTTCCTAAGATCCCATTCTACCTACAACAAAGTGCGACAATGACAGTACTATAATCAATTTGCACACACACACGCTATCTATCTATCTATCTATCTATCTATCTATCTATCTATCTATCTATCTATCTATCTATTTATCTATCTATCTATCTATCTATCTATCTATCTATCTATCTGTCTGTCTGTCTGTCTGTCTGTCTGTCTGTCTGTCTATCTGTCTGTCCATAACATTAATTATATAATTGACAAAGCAAGGGACTTCATGCATCATAAGCGAGAATAGAATGATGTTCTAAAAAGAATATACGAAATAACATCAATATATATTATATTAAAACTAATACTAAATCAATTCGTGAATTAACTGCATCGTGTTTTACTAAGTTATTGTGTCGTACATTTTTTTTTACTATGAAAATGACTCAGTTGGATGAAATATAAAAGGGAACATACAGCGATAGAACATCTGACGAATGATATGATAATCTTGACGGCATCAAACCTCAAGAGACCCAGTAAACTTAAAAGCAGGACTTCGCCAGTAAAATCACGATTACACAATACTATTGCTTCAAAGCAAAATGTAATAAAATATAAATGTCGTTTAATAGTTCATATATATATATGTCCACACGCACACATATACATACACACAAGCACATACACGCGCACACACACACACACACACACACACACACACACACACATATATATATATATATATGTATATATATATATATATATATATATACATACACATACATACATACATACATATATATATATATATATATATATATATATATATATATATATATATATATATATATATATATATATATATATAGATACTCACATATGCATGTATATATGTATTTCTATTTTATGTATATTGAATTGTAAAAGCTAACGATAGCCTCTGATCTTAATTTGGCAAACAGCCCGATAAAGGAAATCATCAATCGCCGGCTGGAGCTTGGTGTGAAAACCAGAACGTTCTTTACCTTAGCAGCTGGACAATAGTTAAAATACTCGAGAACACGTACACCTACACATCTGTTCTTATCGATTACACGCGCAAAAAATTTGGACGCTCAAATCGTTCGCTTCGTCAATTGATGCCACTTATCCTCTCACTTCTGGTGAATCATACACTAAGATATTCACATGGCATAAAGATCATTTCTTAATCCTCTTATTTCACTTTAAATTCGTCCACCCGCGAAGGCTTGTGTCACTCCCTTTATCTTTATGATCATCCCAACCTTGTGGTGCTAGTCTTACTTTTTCCTCGTCCTTCATCGTCTGAAAAGCTGACAATCTCACGTGCGGAGGGTGCGTTTCTAATCCACTACAGTAACACTTCACCTCCCTCACTGAATCGTGTATTGGGTGGCTACACTCAAACCTTATTCTCAGTCAGGATAGATGCAAATCCTTCCTCTTTCTCGGATCGCTGTGATACTGTACTCGGGTATCTCCATAAATATCTGAACACTATTCTTCAGCTTGCCCTGCCTAGGACGACATGTTTTATTAGAAAACTACCACAATGAGGGATTCAGCTACTTTTGATCATGGTCTTGATTGTACAATAGTATCTTTTCACAACCCCATTTCTACTCTTCCTATATATATGAAGCGTCTGATGCTCCATCTGTCGAGCGTTTCTTTTAGCAGCCCTGAGTGAAATGATATACTGTTATCCACTGGGCCCCTTTCCAGGAATATCGCGCTAACCTACTTATAATTTCAACCGTATTACCCGTCTTGAATTCTCTCCAAATCACTGTGTTCCCTGGTCTACAGTGAATCATTGAGAGATATGATTATTCCGGGCATTGCGTCACCTCAATTGCCAGCTTCCACCATTCTTCCACCATCTAAACTGTCCCTGTTTCATGCCCATTCGGTGCTGGGTCAAAGTACTGCCATTTATCACAGCTCCCATCTAATTTCCTGATACTTTCCCTGGTAACATTAGAAGTTAACATCCTAGCACAAAATAGGGTCTGTCCGTGTTGCACTGTCCATTTAGCTCCGGAGCCGCCACAAAACTCTCCAGAATGAAACCTACTGTGAAACTTCTGGTCTGAAAAGGGCGCGTTTCCCTTGGTAAGTGCATTCCTGTTATTTCAATCTGATGGCACCCACTACTGTTGAAGCAGAATCACGATACAGTGCAGTCCCCACCTCAGCGTTAGACTTATCTCCTTCAGCACAGCATCTAGTTCAGCTACATTGACGTGATTGTAATCGTCCTTCTTCCTCAGCCATGCTGCATCCTGTGTGTGTATGTGTGTGTGTGTGTGTGTGTGTGTGTGTGTGTGTGTGTGTTTAGGCATGTATAATATCGCACAAAGCAGGTTGAATAAAATATTTTTATGTAAAGTCACGATTAAAACGTTAATGTGTATTCGGATGTGATACGACTCCCGCTTCAGGGAGAAAAATCCCCAATTAGACGGGTAGCAACACATTCTATGTTGGGCGCTGAGTGACGTGACTGGATCGTAGGATACATGCGTTTCTGCCTTGTTCTGCTTCTTCAGCTTCAATGTCGTTTGACTGAGCCACGGCATAGGATGATTAAGAACATTAGTCTTTCGTATTGCATAGCGCATTTATTGATGTGAGATGTTGATGCTAGTGAATAGGTCAAGCCCGCTGTCAAAATGGCTCCAGCATCCTGTGAACCTCCTGACCGTATATATGGACATAAATATAAAGAGAAATATGTAGTGGCATTTCTATAACATTAATAGCAAATGACCTCAATTGACTAATAGAAGTCTAAACACCTAAAAGACATGTTCAATTTGTTTTAAACCGTCTGCACTGACTCAGAACATTTTATGAGATGGATGTATTTTACCCGTCCAGGAAATTTTTTCTGTCGTGGAGCTGGACCACAGTGTTATCAACTTTCTTCTTTTGCTTCTCATATATATATATATATATATATATATATATATATATATATATATATATATATATATATATATATTTATATATATATAGCAGTTGTATACTATCAACTTAATGTGACAGTCCCGATAAGGGAATCATATTGCTGCTATTTAACCCTAGGAAGCTCGACCGCTTCCTGTCAGCCTTAATACATTTCCTGTGTCCTTATGTTTGTGAGGGGGAGACAAGCATCTCCACCCAGCCTAGTCTGCATTCAGGGACATGTTTCTCAGTCTATGCTCGTCATCAGCCTGATGTAGCACGACCAGCTGGCTGAAGATGCCTGTCAACCTCTCAAGAGACTCAGAAACATGTCCCTCAATGCAGGCTAGGGTGGGTGGAGGTGCTTGTCTCCCCCCTCACAAACATAAGGACACAGGAAATGTGTCAAGGCCGATAGGAAGCGGTCCAACTTCCTAGGACTAAATAGCAGCAGTATGATTCCCTTATTGGGACTGTCACAGTAAGTTGGCAGTATACCACTGCTTTATCGTAACAATGCTGCTTAAGTCTCTCTGTGAGATTTATAATTAGATCATTTTTAATCTATATATATATCACCGATAAGTAACCAGTATTTTACAGTACAAATGTTTTACTGAATATAGGAATCCAGTACCAATACATAAAATTAGGAGTTGAAGTTATAATCTCTGAAGATTTGACAGTGCAACTGAGTTATATAATTCACACTATATAACCTCTACTCATTCTTAGTCAATGTAACTCGTGCAAGAATTTGTATCTAAATACAATATAGACAAACACTCCCATTTCGTTTCTCTCTTTGTGTGTGTGTGTGTGTGAATGCATATATATATATATATATATATATATATATATATATGCTTGCATAGACACACGCACGTATATACATATATGCACTTATATATACACACGTATTATAGATTGAAATTATTATTTAAAACGAGAATCTAGCTCGTCTCGCTGATTCTGTCCGCAAGTTATTGTATTAACAAACTGCAACTACTGCTGCTGTCTGACCATTTCCCATTGTAAGTAACAGCAAAACCCTAAAGCAGTCTTCGAGGTGGTTACAAAAGCAAAGTTTTATTATGCACTTCGAAGGTTTTATGAGCATCTGCAGCAACCCCGTTGACATAATTTGAATAAGGAAAATTACATTGTGCAACGTTGTGTGAAAATAAAACTTGTAAATGTGCATATGTATGTTTTCTATGTCCCACAACACAGCACTATATGCATAACAAAAGACTACATACTGTGATTTAATACAAACATTGCAGCATCGATTTGCTAAGAGAATCAGAAAGTGTGCAAGGGGAAGGAGAGCGAGATAAAGAAAGGGAGAGCGCTAGTCAAAAGAAAAGAGCGACTCAGAAGAGTGAGAAAGAGAAGTAGGGTGAGAGAGAGAGAGAGAAAGAGAGAGGGAGAGAGAGAAAATGGAAACAGAGACAGAGAGATAAAAAAAAAATCAGTGGAATAAAGAGAAGATAAGAGAAAAGAAAAATTTAAAGCCAGGGAGGCGCAGAGATACAAAGCGAGGTATATGACTAGAAAGAAACATTTGAAGATAGGTATTGAGAGGTAGCTTATAATAATAGGAGGAAGAAAGAGAGAGGGGAGAGAAAGACAGACAGACACAGACAAACACAGATAGATACACTGACAAACTGACGAACTAACAGAAAACAGAAGCAAATACACAAAAGGTAGATGCAGAGGTCTACTGATTTAACAGGTTTAAATAGTATAAAGCGAAGTCCGAGGAAACAAATCTGATTTGACCTAATTTTTCAACACAGTCTTAGACAAGGCAATGTCGAGCAGCCTCTCGCTTGAATGGTGACAAATGTGGTATCCTATCACTAGCGATAAAGCGTGTTGGAGCATAGACACGATATTTCGTTCTTTTTCAGTAGCTTCACAGAACTACAAACTTTACAGATAGAAAATATGAATTCCATTTCGTCTGAGCTAATTCACACAATGGCTACAATGTTTGAATGTTGGGCTGTATATGTTTCAGCTTCTCTGAGCTTTGAGTTCAACTTCCTCTGAGACAAACTTTAACTTGCATATTTTCGTGATTCATAAATTAAGTCTCAACATAGTGGGGGTACACCGTGGTTTTCATTGATAGTCAACAACATGTTCTGAACCTAGGAATTTAAATACCGTTGATTATCAGGGATAACCACCTATGGGACCAGAACTGATTACAAAAAACTTGCAATAGGTCACAGAAAGGAATGGCTGTCTCCTACAGCAATCTAACAATGACATTGACTACGATGCTCTCTATGCACTTTTATAATGTATTGTATATGTTCCATCCCTACTTTTTATTAATAGTTACACTGTCGAGTGTTTTGGGATTTGCTTCTACAGCAGCCCAGGCAAAGCAGATACATACATACGCAAACACACAAACACACACAAACACGCGCGCACGCGCACACATACATATGTGTTATGTGTGTGTATATATGTATGCGTGTATGTGTATATGTGTGTGTATGCATATATAATTGCTGTGTGGGTGTATAATGAACTAAAAAATCACTCTTTCGAAAACATCTAAAATTTCATTCAAAAGAAGTTGACCACATCCAAGCTACTATTCTTTAATGAAAACAAAAGAGCTAGACCCGGAAATGCAATTATAATTTTCATTGAAGTAAGTCAAAAACAAAATCTTGTTTTGCAATTAAAACCTTGACTAATTCAAATACAAAAATTCTTTTTCCTTTCTCTTGTCTTTCCTTCCCCACCTTAAAAGGTCACTAAGTACTAAACAAACAAGTCTGACCATATAAAGGCTACACTTCTTTACCTTCCCCTCATTTTCAAAAACTTTTCCTTCTTTCCTCTCTCTTGCTTGGCAATCACCAGAAAATTATATATATAAAAAGGCCAAGAAATCTAAATTTAAGCCATTGTTTGATAAATCCTATAACGGGAGAAAGCGCTGAAAATGTGAATAATACTCTTTACTCTCTTTTACTTGTTTCAGTCATTTGACTGCGGCCATGCTGGAGCACCGCCTTTAGTTGAGCAAATCGACCTCAGAACTTATTCTTTGGATGCCTAGTACTTATTCTATCGGTCTCTTTTGCCGAACCGCTAAGTTACGGAGACATAAACACAACGGCATCGGTTGTCAAGCGATGTTGGGAGAACAAACACAGACACACACACACACACACACACACACACACACACACACACACACACACACACACACACACACACACACACACACACACACAACCTTGTGGGCATCGGTACCATTTTCCTCTTTCTCCGTTCTTCCATTCTCCGAACTTTCCATCTTTCCGACGTAGGGCTACGCCCGAAACGTCATACACTCTCTCTTTCCTTTCCTGAGCGTCCAATAATACTATCCATATCACGTCCTCACTTTGTTGTTTTTTTGTTATTGTGTTTTTGAACTATATATATACATATATATATATATATATATATATATATATATATATATATATATATATATATATATATATATATACATATATGCGACGGGCTTCTTTCAGTTTCCGTCTACAAAATCCACTCACAAGGCCTTGGTCGGTCCGAGCTATAGAAGAAGACACTTGCCCAAGGTGTCACGCAGTGGGAATGAACCCGGAACCATGTGGTTGGTAAGCAAGCCACTCCTGCGCCTATAATATGTAAATAAATATAAAATATATATAATCATTCACCATTCTGACTACTTTATTATTCTAAATATACATATATATATGAAGAGAGAGAGAGAAAGAGAGAGAGAAAGAGAGAGAGAAAGAGAGAGAGAGAGAGATAGAGAGAGAGAGAGAGAGAAAGAGAGAGAGAAAGAGAGAGAGATAAAGAGAGAGAGATTAGAATTTGTATGATTGCATATAGAAGAATATATTAATCAATGACATTCCAACTTTTCATGTTTTATTATTTACAAATTTACAATTTTACAATTTTACAAAATTGAAATAAGGAATTACTTTCATGAGTTACGCCACCGTTAGGTTTATGTGGTGACAGTCGTGTTTTAAAAATTGACGACTCTAGTGAAATAGGTGGATCTACCGTTTAAATACTCTCCGATGGGCTCCAGTAGGCTGAATTTCACGAACTGTATTTTGAGCAATCAGCATGCGGCTTAGATGTCACGTTTTGGTGAGAGCGCCAATTAAGTTCTAACTGTATTTCAACCGATCAGTATGTGGCCTAGACGTCACGGTTCGGTGAGCACTTCAATGATTCTTTAATTTGATTGCACCTAAAGAAATAATTGTTTGGCGATATTTTGTAATGTCGTAAACAACATTCCAGTTTTCATTGAATTCTATTGTTACTCCAGAAAGTTTTACAAAAAATTTTACATGAGTCAATGCTCATTTGGTCGTGTGTGTGTATATATATATATATATATATATATATATACATACATATATATACTGTTTTCTTCCTTCATTCTTTAATTCCTTTTTCCTCCCCTCCCTGCTTCATCGTTTTCTCTCTGTCTCTCTCTTCCTTCCTTCGGTTTCCTTGTATGTCTTCACTGTCATGGTTTTGTTCCCAAATTTGACCCTCCATAAATCCTAAATTCCATTTTAGAATTTAAGGGAGCAACTGTCGTTCAAGACTCATATTGTCGTTGAATGCTCGAAATGAGGAGTAGATGGACAGCTGACAACTGATGAAGCGTCCTTTCTGTGTGTTTACTTTTCCTGTTTTCCATTTTTCTCGTTGTTTACGTATTTCATGTTATTTGCACCGTTAGTGACGCCCTGTACCCACATATGCCTATACATACTATATATATATATATATATATATATATATATATAAGATTAAATAAATGGAATTATACGCATCTGTTAAATGATTTCTTTCATTTCTGACATATGTTTCGAAGATTACAATTGGTTCATTCCAAACGAATGAATGATGTTGAGAAAGATGTAATCTTCTCTTCATGGAAATAAATAAAAATCAACTCAACTCACATTCGGTAATAATGTCTTACGGTTGAGTTGATTTTTATGTATTTCCCTGAAGAGAAGATTACATCTTTGTCAACATCATTCATTCCTTTTGTATGTAATCTTCGAAACATATGTCCGAAATAAAAGAAATCATTTAACACATACCTCAAACTAACAGGGAGTTTCTACCTCATAAACAGGAATTACACCAAAGTTATTTTGTGAACTTTGCTACCCTGGTAACTATTAACCAATTTATCTTGTCAGAGTTAATTGTTAACTAAGAGAAAATAAATACATATAATTAAATATATATATATATATATATAAACATACATTTTTTATTATTTATATATATGTGAGCTTGTTTGTGTGTATGTCGTGTGCGTGTATGTATATATGTGTAAGTACGTACCCGCGTATGTGTGTGCTTATATATATATATATATATATATATATATATATATATATATATATATATATATATATATATATATATATATATATAGATATATATATATGGGTGACAAAAGATGAGTAGTATTCAAGCTTTCCGCTTCCTCTTTCATCCAACGCTTTTTGTAGCCATTGTAATAGAAATTATTATTGGTGGTTGATTACGTTTCGAGACACGTTGTTAATAAAGACTTATTTACATACTTCTCGAATTTTCTTCCTTTGAGATCTAAATATATATATGCACATACACATGCGTATGTATATATGCATATATATGCATATGCGAATATGTATATGCTTATGAATTATATATATATATATGTACATATTTATATTTGTATATACATATATACATCTACATATATAGATGAATACAAACACACACGAATGTGCGCACACGCGTTCACAAACACACACATATACTTGGAATGAATACAATATTTGTACAGTGTCGCTTCTC
>NC_142928.1:77704058-77716558 GCF_046866305.1 Octopus bimaculoides | reverse complement strand
CCTCTCTGGGCAATCTCTCATCAACTTCTTCAAGTATCACCTGAAGAGGAAGATGAGAATAGAAAAGGGAAGTCTTGTCTAGTGAATGCTTCAAAAAAAGATGGGTGAATGTAGCAAGGATGGCACGTGTGAACGACGGAGCCATCTTGAGCATAACCCTATGAACTAAATAAAAAAAAAAAAATCCAAGAAAAAAAAAAGAAAACAAAAAGGCAAAAGAGAGTCACTTACTGTTATAGTTTCTTCAATGAGAATATTGACCAAGGTTACCGTGGTCTTTTCCGCAGGCTTTTCTTTCCACGGCCAAACCTAAACTGTCCTCCCCTCCTTTTACACGAGAACATTACTGTGTGATACACGATCCCTATTGATCGCCCTTTTTTTTTTTTTTTTGATCCCTTTTGATCGACCCCCCTTCCTACGATCCCTTCTGATCGACCCCCCCCCCCATTTTTTTTTCTTTCCCCCTCCCCAAAAGAAAAGCTCTACATTGTATTTGTCCCATCTTCGTTGAGCCCTGTGTGGCTAATAAAAGAAATGTATCTATCTATCTATCTATCTATCTATCTATCTAGGGAAGAATGCATGTATATTTATACAAATATGTGAATCATATTTTATTATATTTTGTTATATATATATATATATATATATATATATATATATATATATATCATAAGTATATGTATCCGTATATATATATATGTGTGTGTGTGTGTGTGTGTGTGTGTGTGTGTGTGTGTTTGTGGTGTGTATTAATAGAATGTAACGTTGGAGGCGAATTGGCAGGGTTATTAGAAGGCCAGATAGAATGCCTGGTAATGTCCGCTAGGGTTCTCTGCGCTTAGAATTAAAATTCCGTCCAGAACAAATTTACCCTTCATTACCACAAGGACAATAAACAATAACATAGTACAGGACAATCTTATTCGATCTAACCCTGTTTCATAATCGAATGTGGAAAGCCAGTCAATGTCGCTCATGTCTTTTGCGGAAGGTAGCCACTGTTACTCATTTAAAATATATCTCAATGATATACTAACAGCGTATTAGCACTATGCGAGTTCACGGAACGCGTGTTATATGTGATCAAACATTATTGATGTTCTCAAGAAGATGAAATGTGATGACTGTCAGCAAGACAAAAGCTCAATCTCAGAGCCATCATTTTTCCGTTAACATACATCTAAGCATGTATACATACACACACAAAAAGACACGCACACACACACATATATAAAGTAACAACAACAACAACAACAACAACAACAATAATAATTAATTCGTTTTATTGGCCACAAGGGCTAATATCAATTAAAAACATATAAGGACAAAGACAGGACGAAGGTTACAAAAGGTTTTGTCCGAAAAGGTAGGAAAGTTCGTCTAAACAGAGGAAGAAAACGGAGAAAGATATAATAAATAAATAGATAAATAAATATATAAATAAATAAGTAGAACTCCCAAAGGGGGAGGCGCTTCGAAAAAGGAAAGGTTACACGTGGAAAAACCCATAAAATCACGGGAGCCTGGTCAGAAAAAATAAGAAAGGGGTATAGAGCCCTTTCTCCTTTTACATTACCTTTTTTTTTTCTTTTTTTTTCTACAGGTGTATTCTCAGAATTGGTCCGTTTATACTGACCATTCTTCCAACAGTCACCCATCTTTCAACGAATTTGCTATGAGACAGCACTTCCCTCTCTACTCTCATCTTCCTTTTCAAGTGGAACTTGAAAAAGTTGATGAGGCCTTGGCCAAAGAGGAAAGTGTCTGTCTTTAGCCCTTTCAAACGGGTCCACCATATCACCTCTTTCGCTACAGCCATTAGGCATAGGAAAATTGCCTTGCCCTCCTGGTTAAAGGAGGTCGGCGGGTCAATTCTCGCGATGGATTCAGCTGATAGCCTGATCCGTCCTACACGTGACAGTAGCTGTTCGATATAGACCCACAGGTCAGCAATGCTCGGGCACTGGACGAGCGCGTGCAGAACGGTTTCGTCGTCCTGAGCGCACCTCGGGCAGGTCCGGTTGACGGCACTTCCGTGTGGGTAGAGTTTATTTCGAACAGGTAGCGCACCTCGGTAGCACTGCCAGGCGAGGGACCTTTGGAAATTATCCATGGGCCCCGGCCCGAAAGTTCTCCTGAACAGACTTTTTAGCTGATTATCCTCGACGCCTAGAGTTTCCCCGAGAACGTCGTCGCACTTTTCTCCCACTAACCCTCTATAGAACGCTAGAGTGGAGCTACTACCGATCGCACTGCCCGCCTGACTGAGGGCGGTGAGAGCTTGGCGGCACTCGAGGTGCCAAGCGCCCTTTCTCGGTCTACGTTTGATCCAGGATTGCAGCTCTGTTAGAGAAACGAGCTGCGGAAAATCGCGTCTGACGAAAGGCGACCACACCTGTTCACCGTCCAGGAAACGCTTGAGATGTCGTAGCTTGAGCGCATGTTTGCGCATCAGCAACCACGGCATGCCAAGGCCTCCGTTCAGCGGCTGTTGACAGCAGATGGGCGCCTGACCCTTCCACAAAAAGTTGAAGAGCAAGCGTACTATCTTGGTTAACCAGCGGTCGGGACAAGGGACGACGGTCAAACGGTAATAGATGACGGATGCGATGTACGCATTCACCACCTCCGCTCGACCTTTCAAGGAAAGCTTCTCTCAGCCCATTTCTGGGTGAGGTTGGCCACCCTGTTCGTCACTTCTTCCCAGTTTTTCTCCAACTGGAGGTCCGGACCGAACCAGACCCCGAGCAGTTTAACGGGTCCGTCTGTCCAGCACCCTACGACGCTGTTGGACGGCATGGACTTGCCCTTCCAGGCGCCTAGTTGCAAGCCCACTGACTTTTCCGCGTTAATTTTCGCACCTGTCACCGCTTCATACTCGTTTAGTGTCTCGCCAATCAGGTCAATATGCCTGTGGCTCGACACCATCACGGTGACGTCGTCGGCATAGGCAGACACGCTCCTTCCACATCCCAGATCACGCGGGACGCCCCTCAAAGTCTCCAACTTCCGCAGTAATGGCTCGAGAGTCAATACATACAGAAGGGATGAGAGAGGACACCCTTGGCGAACCGAACGCGAGATATTGAACGGTTCCGATAGATGGCCGTTCACCCGTATGACCGAGCAGATGCCGCTGTATAAAGCAGCTATCCATCCGCGGAAGACCGGACCGAAGCCAGCTGCCTTGAGAACAGCTGCCAGGTATCGATGGTCGACCCTATCGAAGGCTTTAGACTGATCTAAATTGATCAAAGCCCCACCCGCGCCAGCTTCGTTACCCACCCTCTCTATGATGTAGCGCATGAGATGGAGGTTGTCGTGGATAAACCTGGTCGGCACAGCGCATGTCTGCGCCTTGCCGATCAGTTTGCCCACGACAAGCGCCAATCTCTTGGCTAGCAACTTGGTCAAGATCTTCAACTCTGTGTTGAGCAGAGTGATGGGCCTAAAGTTCCCTATAATGTCCCCCTTGTTTGGGTCCTTTCTTAGCAAAGCCACCACTCCTCGACAAACAAAAGCAGGAATTCTCCCGTTTTGTTGCCAGTTGCAGTAGACGTTTGTCAAGACGCCCGCAAACAAGTCTGGCATTGACGTATAAAGCTCGTAAGGCAGACCATCCAAACCCGGCGATCTACTTCTCGTGCAGACTTTCATCGCTTCCTGTACTTCCCAGGCAGATATGCGTCCTTCGCAGCACTCGGCTTCGCTGGTCGAGAGTTGCGGCAGGCCGTCTAGGTACACACCGAAGTCTGTTCCGTCGTCCGTCCTACCGCTCGACCCGAACAATTGAGCAAAGTGCTGCTGAAAGGCTGCACACATCTGCTTCGGTTCCGAAATCTCGCAGTCGTTCTGGTCCACCAAAGACCGAATGGTCGCTCTGTTGCCACGCTTCGCCTCAACCACGCGGGCCCATCGAGTGGCCTTAGTCCCCTCCCCGCTTACCGAAAGTGCTTTAGCTCTGACAACGCAGCCTTCATGCTTGGCATCAAAGTGTTGGTCGCGGGCCAACTTCGCTGCTAACACGTCGGTTGCGATGCCTGTCCTAAGAGCCTCGTCTAGTTTGTTAACTAAATCCCGCTCTGTTTTCTTACGTTCTACAGCTAGAACCTTACTAAACCTAATTGTTTCTGCTCTAATTGCCCGCTTCAGGGCGAACCACCAGTTGTTATTGATGATTGCCCCGGTTAAAGCCTTCTTAACTAATAAACTAATCCGGTCTCTGTAGGCTTTGCACGCCGTTATCGACGCGTTTAGCTTCCAGTAACCGTGGCCTTGTCTATGGAGCCTATCTAAGTCGACCGTACAGATCACGAATTTGTGGTCCGTGTAGCCGAGTATGTTGAATTGTGGACACCCTATGCTATCCTTATCCGCTGGCCTACAGAACATTCTATCTAAGTACGATCTAGACGACCCGATGCGATTAGTCCAAGTCCACATTGGCGCATTCGGGTTGTCTAGTCGATACCTGTTGGACAGCTGAAAGCGTTTGAGCAGGTTGGCGAGGCTCTTGCATCCCCCTAATAATAATAACAATAATAATAATAATAATAATAATAATAATAATAATAATAATAATAATAATAATAATAATAATAATAAGTAACAACAGAAGAATGAGACCTCGATATTAGAGGAATAGAAGATTATTTATATGTTATAATTTAGAACAAACTTCGAGTACTATAATGACTACCTTTTACTGTGTGTTCTAAATTATAACACACGCACGCACGCACACACACACACACACACACACACACACACACACACACACACACACACACACACACACATATATATATATATAGATAGATAGATACATATACATATGTACACATACATACATACACACTCATATATATATCACCGCCTCCAACCTTATTGTTCGCACCCCACGCACCCCCACCATTTACTTCCTCCCCAAGATCCATAAACCGAACATGCCTGGCCACCCCATCGTCTCCGCCTGCAACTGCCCCACCGAGCTTATCTCAAAATACCTAGACCGTGTCCTCACCCCCCTAGTGGCTTCTCTCCCTTCCCACATTCATGACACTAACCACGCGCTTCGTCTATTCAACTCTTTCTCTTTCCCTCCCGGCCCTTCTAAGCTTCTCTTCACTCTAGACATCCAGAGCCTCTATACAGTGATCCCCCACGACGAGGGGCTGCGTGCCCTGAAGTTTTTTCTAGACCAACGCCCCAACCCACAACCCGACACCTCCACACTCATTCGTCTGGCCGAACTTGTCCTATCTCTCAACTGCTTCTCGTTCGCGGGAGATATCTACCAGCACTTCTCGGGAGTGGCCATGGGGACGAGAATGGGCCCCAACTACGCGAACCTCTTCGTTGGTTATGTTGAGGCCCAAATATTCTCCAGTTTCACTGGTCCTACTCCCGAACTATACGGTCGGTATATCGACGACTGTATCGGTGCCACCTCACTCTCCCGCGAACATCTTGACTCGTTCCTCTCTTTCGTTCAGTCTTTCCATCCTGCCCTCCACTTCTCCTGTACTGTCTCTGACACCTCTGTCCCCTTTCTCGACATTTCGGTCAGCATCCTCCACTCCGCCCTTAGCACCTCCATCCACTACAAACACACAGACTCACACTCCTATCTCAACTTCTCCTCCTCCCACCCTAGACATACAAAACTTTCCATCCCCTATTCCCAATTCCTCCGTCTACGCAGACTTTGTAGCGACAGCCATGACTTTGAGACTCAGTCTCAACTCATGGCTCACCACTTTAGCCTGCGTGGATATCCACCCACCACCATCCACACCGCCCTTGCCAGAGCACGTTCTGTGGACCGTGCATCTACTCTCTCCCCCCGAACCCGCCCTGCCGTTTCCCGCCTCCCTTTTCCCCTCACCTACCATCCCACCACCCTACCCCTCCAACGCTCCATTCTCCGAGCTTTTCGGCGCCTCCAGTCCGACCCCTCCACCTCCCACATCTTCCCTAATCGACCCCTCCCCTCCTTCAAACGAGCCCACAACCTACGGGACCTCTTGGTCCACAGCTTCTTCCCCAACCCACCCTCCCAACCTGGCTCGTTCCCCTGCTCCCGCCCACGCTGCCGCACTTGCCCTTACCTCTCCAACACCACCCTCCTCACCAGCACCCATCACCGACTCCTTCACCTGCACGTCTACCAACATCATATATTGCCTCTCCTGCTCTCTCTGCCAATCTCTGTACATCGGACAAACGGGGCGCCGCCTGGCCGACCGATTCGCGGAACACCTCCGAGATATCAACGTCGGCAATGACACCCCGGTGTCACGCCACTTCCGTTCTGCCGGCCACTCCTTGCGGCAACACCTGTCTGTGTTTGGATTGTCCATGCACAGGGGCCATCCGGACTCCCGTTTGCGCCGTGAACAGGGATTAATCTTCTATCTTCGCTCCTTTGCGCCACATGGGCTCAACTCCCCTCCACTCTTCATCTAACCCCCTCCTCCTGTCTCTCCCCCACCCTCCCTCCTACCACCCATCTCTCCCCTCCCCCACCTCCTGCTCCGACTCCTACTTCTTTGTACGTCTCTTCACCTCTCTTCATACTTCTCTCCACTCCCACTTCTCTTCACCCCTACTCTTTCTCTCCTCTCTCTTACTCTCTCTCACTCTCTTCTCTCGTACTCCCCCCTCTCTCACTCTTACTCTCTACACTCTTACTCTCCTACTCTCTACACTCTTACTCTCTTACTCTCTCACCCTTACTCTCTCACTCTCTTCCCCTCTCTCTCACTCTCTTTCTCTTCCTCTCTTTCTCCACCCATACCCATCTTCCCTCTCTCTCACTCTCTTTCTCTTCCTCTCCTTCTCTTCCTCTCTTTCTCTTCCTCTCTTTCTCTTCCTCTCTTTCTCTTCCTCTCTTTCTCTTCCTCTCTTTCTCTTCCTCTCTTTCTCTTCCTCTCTTTCTCTTCCTCTCTTTCTCTTCCTCTCTTTCTCTTCCTCTCTTTCTCTTCCTCTCTTTCTCTTCCTCTCTTTCTCTTCCTCTCTTTCTCTTCCTCTCTTTCTCTTTCTCTCTTTCTCCCTCTCTCAATCCACCTTCCCTCTCTTATACCCACCCTCTCTCCTCTCTTCTTCTCCCCTCCCATACCCATCTTCCCCCTCTCTTACATCCACCTTCCCCTTCTCCCTCCTCGTCAACACCCCCTCATAAGCTCATCCCACCACATCCCAATACACTCCTACTCTACCTTCCCACTCCACCCCATCCAATTCCTTACACCCACCACCCACCCCTACCCACATACCCCACCCTACCCACATACCCCTACCTCTACCCCACCCTCAGCCTATCCCACACTCCACCCATGCCTTCCCCACCTCCCAACACCCTCACATCACACCACACCAATACCCTCGCATCACACCACGCACACCACACCAATACCCTCGCATCACACCACGCACACACTACAACTGACCAACTACTTTCTCCCTTTCTCCCTTCCCCATTTTCACACTACATACGTCAAGATCACCAGCATTCTACCTCCCACACACAGCCCCTCGTTCCCGATCACCGTTTGTTATCTCCCCCTTTCTTAGCTCTCCTGAAATAAGAATTTCTAACTTCCGGTCAGCCATTGTTATGATCGGCCATTATTATGATTGACCGTTGACTGAACACTATTCAATTTTTTTTCTCCGTGTTTTTCTCCTTGTCTCCGTATTCTTTCTGTTGAAGAGCGTAGCTCGAAACGTCAAAGACTTTCCGTATTCCCGAGCGTCATACTAATATATACTTTTGTTATTATATATATATATATATATATATATATATATATATATATATATATATATATATATATATATATATATATATATATATATATATATATATATATATATACATATATATATATATATATATATATATATATATATATATATATATATATATAAAGATATATATATATATAGAGATATACACATGTATGTATGTATATATTACTCGAAGTGTACAGTATTACATATCCATTGCAGCTGATATTACCAATCGATTTCGCGTTTGAGATTCAACGATTATATAAATCTGCGCTCATTATATGTAGCCGTTATGGAATGCAATATGACCACTACTATCTACTACTGTTCTCACTCCCTCTCTCTTCCTCTCTCTCTCTCTCTCTCTCTCTCTCTCTCTAGGTGCTTCCAGCTACATGGTTCCGGGATCGGTCCCACTGCGTGGCACCTTGAGCAAGAGTCTTCTATTATAGCCTCGGGCCGACCAAAGCCCTGTGAGTGGATTTGGTAGACGGAAAATGAGAAAAAAAAACCGCGTTCTATATAAATATATACATATATGTGTGTGTATGGTTATGTTTCCCCCACACAGACACACATCGCTTGGCATCTGATGTTGGTGTGTCTACATCTCCGTAACTTAGCAGTTCGGCAAAAGAGACGATAAAATAAGTACTAGGTTTTCAAAGAATAAATCCTGGGGTCGATTTGTTTGATTAAAAAGGCGGTGCTCCTGCATGGCCGCAGTCAAATGACTGAAACAAAAGAATTAAAAAATAAAATAAAGTATATACATGTGTGTGTGTGTGTGTGTGTGTGTGTGTGTGTGTGTGTGTGTGTGTGCATGTGTGAGTATGTATTTCAAACTATACACATATATATATATTTATGGATACACACACACACACACATACATACATACATACGCAAAATTTAGGATAGTTGAAATGTGATTGACACATATTTCAACTGCTAAAAGGCAAATACACTGTAGTTACAGTGGAGAAAAAAATCTCTCTTATGGTAAACAGGTGTGAAAACACTTAGTTCATTCAGTGTCGACACCTGTCAGGAATCTCAGACATCGATGCTTCGAGTCTTTTGACTCTTGTCAATGCGATGTAGCTAACAGAGGCAACTCTGAACAAACTTAATAACCTGTAGCTTCATATATAATTCAGTCAACTCGTTGACGAACTTGCGCCAGTAGATCTCCCGATCCAGGTAAATAACAAAGAATTGGCGCAAAGCAGTGTTTAGTTATGACCAGAATTATATATATATATCAACGAAGTCGCGTATTGTTCTTGCCTTCGAACGTGGAGGAGATGGAACAGGGACAACTGAAGAGGAGAGACATTCTTTATGTTGCATGTCTCGTTATTCTGTTGGTTTTTCGTTTTCTGTCTTCGTCTTTATGTTTTCGTTTCTCACTGCGTTTAACGTTTTTTGTGATGTCCTGTACCTTGCATGTATACAAATAGATGTCGGTATGTACATATATGTATGGATATATGCATATATTTATATATTATTCATGCTATTATATGATCGAACGCCACGCACTGTCTCCAAGTAAGTTTTATCTTACTAATTTCTTCTGCGCACTCTACTACTATCACTTCACTATGACTTCACTATCACTTCCCTGTCTATCTCTCTCCCTCTCTTGTTCTTCATCCTTTCTGTTTTTCTCTCCCAACCCTCCCCTATTCTACTCTTCCTTCTACCGTTCCCCCTCTCTCACTTCTCCTCCTTGACCCTCTTGTCGCTGACACATGATGTGACGAAAGGGATTCTTTCTTTCTATTTCCTGCCTTCCTACAGAGAAAGACAACATTTTTTTGTCTCTCATTCACATCTAACTAGCGTTCAAAATAATAATTTTTCTATTGTCTTGGCCTAACATCCCTTACCATTTGTTTTCACTGTTCTGTCTTGTTTTTACTGTCTTTTACTGTTTTGTTCTCACTGTCCTGTTCTTGTTTACACTTTCAGCCTCCGCAAAAAATTCAAAATTTAATTAATTTGCTTTGCGGGACTGACTGTTCCAACGAAGTCGCGTATTGTCCTTGCCTTCGTAACGCGGATAGATGGAACAGGGACAACTGAAGAAGGAAAATATTCTTTATGTTGCATGTCTCGTTCCTCTGTTTGTTTTTTCGTTGTTCCAAAAAAATGTTCGTTTTATGTCTTCGTCTTTATGTTTTCATTTCTCATTGTGCCTAACGCTTTTTGTGATGTCTTGTACCCATATATGCATGTATGTATCCATTCATATAGATGTAGGTATGTGCATATAGGTATGGATGTATGCATATATTTATATATTATTTATGTTTCTGTATATATATATATATATATAAATATATATATATATATATATATATATATATATATATATATATATATATATATATATATATATATATATATATATATATATATATATATATATAAATATATATATAAATGTCCATATATACAGATATATAAAGTATCGCACACAATCTCAATCCATGTAGAAAGCCAACAACAACAGATGCTAGAAGCGCTAACGCTGTAAATAACATAAACAATCTTAGAAAAATGTCAAAATTAAGAAGAAATGAAGAGAAAGGAAGTAACAAGGAAGGGGTCTCCGATAAAAGATTGTAAAAGAAATAAATAAAAAGAAACGAATGAATGATGACAGTAAAGAGAAAATTAGAAATTTAAAATCAAAATGAATATTAAACACAAAAATGTACGAAGAATAAACTCGTTAGAGGAAAGGAGAATAATAATAATATTAAAAACTCCCTGTCATCAATATTTTCGTAATGCTAAAAATTCCATAAAGCATGAAATATGAAGATGCCCTATCTAAAAAGAAAGAAAATGACCTGAGGCCTGCAATTGATTGAAAATCAATGACCCCTTTTCTCGAAATGAGGAATTTAAAGCGGGTTGCGAATTATTTCTCATAGAAAAAAAGATATATTTCAATAACACGCCTGAACAAGGTACTGGAGCTGTGCAAGTATAGAATATTTATTTATTGGTTTACCACATTACTGATGTCAATCCTGATAAGGAAGTGTCTTTACATAGTACAGAACAAATATACTATCATCGAGAAACAACACCGAGCATGTATGTATGTATGTATGTATGTATGGTATCTGTGTGTATATATATATTTTATTTATTTATTTATGTGTTTCAGCCAAGTGGCTGCGGTCATGCTGGTGTAATATATATATATATATATATATATATATATATATATATATATATATATATATATATATATATATATATATATATATATATATACTGTTTTCTCCCCTATCCTCTCTAATTTCCTTTTTCTCCCTTTCACTATATCTGTCTCTCTCCCCTTCTTTCTCTTTTCCTATCTCTCGTTGCTCACACGTGACCATCGTCCATCTATCTTTTCCTCCCGTGAACATATTTCATTCCTGCACGAACGTTCTAACGACTGGACATCTATCGCTTTCTCTTCTATCTTTTCTCTTTTCGAAGGAAATATTTCTCTAGGCGTTCACTATTTTCCCCTCGTTCAGGTCTAACGACACTCCTTGTATGTTTTCGTTCGGTTTTCCTGTATGTCTCCACTATCCTGTTTTTGTTCCTGACTTTGACCCTCCATAAATCCAAAATTTGATTATGGTATTTATGGAAGTAACTGTATTCGAAGACTCATATTGTCATTGATTGCTCAAAATGGAGGGTAGATAGACAGCCAACAACTGATGAAGCGTCATTCTCTGTATTCTTTTTTTCCTTGATATTTGCGTATTTAACTCATTTGAGTTACTTACCACACAAGTGACTTACCACACAGCCACTCCTACACCTATGAGCGCCTATATATATATATATATATATATATATATATATATATATATATATATATATATATATATATATATATATATATATATATGTATATATATATATATAATACATACATATATTTATATGTATATATCTATATCTAATCTATCTATCTCTATCTCTATATCTCTCTCTCTCACTCTCTCTTTCTCACTCTCTCTCTCTCTCACTCTCTCTTTCTCACTCTCTCTCTCTCTCACTCTCTCTTTCTCACTCTCTCTCTCTCTCACTCTCTCTTTCTCACTCTCTCTCTCTCTCACTCTCTCTTTCTCACTCTCTCTCTCTCTCTCTCTCTCTCTCTATATATATATATATATATATATACACGTATAAATATTACTTATACTACTCTACCATATATATATAGTGAGGGATTATCAATCCGGGCGAAATACTTCATAAGCTCTCGGTTGGCACATCAGGCTAACGGTATTGTTTAGATTAATCAAAAAACTCAAAGTAATCTTTTGACGGGTCTCAGACTATGGCTCATCACAATTCTATATTGTAATTCTGCGGATGGACTTTAGACAAACTGGTTTTTACACAGAGGGATATATAAGAAACAAGTTAAAAATAATGGTCATTACATATTACTTTATTGAAGTAATTTTGCTTACAGCTGTTTCCAGTAGTCATCATAGGTACATTACTGATAAGTTTACTCAAGTGGTCTATTGATCAATTGAAGCAAATTAAACGACCCAAGAAAATGAATGTTACATTCGTCAGGGCATATATATATATATATATATATATATATATATATATATATATGTACGTATGTGTGTATATACCTTAGGGTTTATTTTATGTCA
>NC_142928.1:77679058-77699058 GCF_046866305.1 Octopus bimaculoides | reverse complement strand
CCAATTTTATTACTATTTAAGAGTCTGCCGGTTGTAAATACTTTAAAACCAATTTGCTAATTTTCTCTGATTCCAGTTGCAAAAAAAATTCCTATGCTTCATGCTAAAACTATGCTTTTGGGAAGTCTATTCCAAATCTCGACTGATCTTTTTATGAAAGCCAAAAAAAAAAAAAAAAAAAAAAAGATTTTGTAGCATTAAAATTGCATGCTAACACCAAAATTTTATTTCTTTTGTTTTATTGTAAGATTATTGTTTTAAACAGACACTAAATTTTTAAAATATAATTAGTTTAAAATTTTCAAAATAAGGGTCAATTCTGTTTTTATTCTGCAAAACGCAGGGGAGTCGATTTTCAATTCGGACATTTGCTGATTGTAATTTATATTTCGTCTTTGGAGAGTTGATTTTCTGCGTGCAAATACTCTTTGCACAGATTCTATTTAATCAATCTGATTTTTATACTGACGTGTAACTGCAATTGAAAAAAATCCCGAAGAGAATAGACAGACGTTATTGATAATGTGTCGTAATCACATTCAAAAGCCTAGTCTTCAGTTTCATGACTGTACTAATATTAAGTTCTTACAATTTCACAATTCCAAACATCTCTAAAAGAAGGTGTGGATTGAATCAACCTCAGTATAAAACTGGTGGTTATTTTATTAACTTCTAAATAATGAAATGAAAAGCCAACACCAGTGGGATTTAAGGTGAAAACAGGTATATTTTGTCCGAAATTCTGATATTCGACTACTTTTAACTCTATTAACCCTTATAAGAACTACTCTAAAAGTGGTGAATTTTTCATTTGTTGGTTGTAAAATGTCATTTTTCTCTTCTGTGAAATGATAGAATACTGTTATCTCACATCATAATTGCTCAGCTTCCTCCTATCAAATCAACTAAGATATTTAAGAAACAGAAACAGCCTTTGCTTCTGTGAATCCCCGAACAAGCTATTAGTATATGATGTCCATCTAAACCTATCAATACTTTCGTCTTTCTTTCTCTTGCCACACAGCCTGTATCTTTCCCATTCCTCAACCCCATACTAACCGTTTATACAAGTCCCCTCAGAACCACCAACGCTCTAGATTTAGCTTCATTCCTTGGTTGTTATTAATTTCTTTTTGCAATAATGTATAGATGCTAATTTATAGATGCTAAAGCTAAATATCTGCCAAAGCATTCCCACTAGTCGCAGTTAGTTTATAAAACTCATTGACATTTCCCCTTTCACCTGACTACACTAACAAAAGAATTCGTCTCTCCATGGGCGATAAATATAGTACTAAGTATACACTAGAGACTTTTTAACCAACTACAGCGCCTAACTACAATTTTATGATATACTGTTTATATAAGGACTCTGTGTTATAGCTTTTAATATTTGATAGTGTTGATAGTTGGTGGTGTTGATATTAGCTGATGTTATTGTGATCATAATTATCTGCAGTTATGGTTTCTTGTGGTCATAGTTTGATGGTCGTTGCTATGGCTATATTTTCATTGTTGTCACTGCTATTGTTCTTGGTGTTGATGCAGTGGTTGGAGTTTATGTAGGAGTTGTTAAAATCGTCTTTATTATATTCGTTGCTTAACTTTATCTGTTCGCTTTCTTTTCAAACTTTTTCTAATATACTTCCTAACTTTAATGTACATGAATAATAAATAAATGAATCAAAACAGAATTCTTCTTCTGCTGCCATGATAAATATTTTCACATCGACCCAGCTGCAATTGATGAGACTACAATTTATTTCTATCGAACGGTTGCTAATTTTATTGTGCTCACGTCCTTCAACATTATCATTTTATTGTTGTTATTTTAGCCTTAGGGTAACTCTTTTTCAGCAGAAATAAAATCAAAGTAAATCAAGCTGTGATAGTACAATCTTTTTGCTTTGCTTTTTATTTTTTAATAGTATACTTGGGAATACATTATTCAATGTATCCTTCCTTTCAAAGTGAATGTGATTTTAAAGGAAATTAAATCGTTAATTCTAGACAGTTTAGCGACCAGATAGTGTCCTTCTTCTAGCTCTACGCCACATCATTCTTAGGCGTCGGCGCCAGTTCAAGAGCGAGTATAGTATGTTTTTCATTGGCGTTTTTGTGGCTACTGTCTTGCACTAGCTGCACGACATGTCTGACCACGGACAGGATGTTGTTAAGAGATAGCACTCATGTAGATGTCCAGTGGCTTACATTAAGCTCGTCCATGCTTTTAAAGGTCATGGTTTTAGTCATGCAAAGTGTCCACACTGCCCTCCTCACTTGGAAAACCGACTTAGTTGCCAACTACCCAACCAATAAAAAGATAGTACTCCGTTACTTGATACCGCAACAAGATTTTCCTGACCTGACCTCCAGATAGAGTCCTTAAACTCGACATACATATATGCTATCCAAGACAAGGGAATATTATCAAAAATGCTAAGGTATGCAAATAGCACAATTAATGTAGCTCAAAAATATCACTGTATTTTTTATTTAATTCAATTGATATACATGCATATATATGTGTGTATGTGTGTGTGTGTGTATGCGTGTGTGTGTGTGTGTGTGTATGCGTGTGTGTGTGTATGCGTGTGTGTGTGTGTTTGTATGTATGCATGTATATTTACACACACACACGCGCGCACACACACACACACACACACATAAATATATAAATATATGCACACACACACACTTTAATAGCGAAAGCTGCTTATTACTTAAATGGAATTAAGTAACTTTTCCTAAGAGAAAGCAATTACTGAAGTTTTCATTGTCTACAAAATTCTTAAAAGTTCATAACAATTCAGATTTTAATCGAAAAATGTCTTCAAAGTATTTTACTATTGAAGATTCAAGTACTGGCTTCCATCACAAAATATTTTTTTTTTATTTACTGCCATCAGTCACCAAGAAAATTTTTATTCACAACAGCACATGTCTGTCTGGCTCACTCTCGATCGCTACCGATCTATTCAATTGTTTTCATTAGAAATAAATGATTACAAAGTTGTCGTGCTTTAGATAATTGAAAAATATTTGTGAAAATATTTTTACACTATATATATTGCGTTTATTGTTAGGTACATGTACCGATGCTTGGTTTATTTGAACATCTTCCACAATTCCCTTCTCGTTTGTCTCTGTAGGAGGCGTGTGGTCAAGTGTTAGGGTATTCTTCTCAAGGTCGTTACGTTATGAGTTCGATATCCAGTTGCGCGTTATGTCCTTGAGCAAGACGCTATATTTTACGTTGCTCTAGCTCATTCAGCTGATAAAACTAAGCTGCACCAGTATTTTAAATGGCCAGCCTTGTCTCATTCTGTATCACGATGAATTTCACCGAGAACTACGCTAAGGGTACGCGTAGTACTTGCACGTTAATTTCACTAGCATGCTGTTCTGTTGATCAGATCAACTGGGATCCTCGTCGTCGTCACCGACGAAATGCCAGTCTCACCTCCTCCTCCTCCACCCCCTCCTCTCCCCCTCCCCCTCTATCACACACACACACACACACTTCATAACACTGGCCAAGCAATTCCATTTCAATATATCTTTGCATGATATATTAATAACTTGAGCGGAGTGGGACTGCGTGACCAGCACGTTTTTCTCGATAACAATGCTATAGAACGTAAAGAATTTAACGTTCATATAATCTAAAACCTCTCACGGACATTGGAGATTCTAAACAATATTTTCTTATATTCACGAGTTTCATATTAATTGTTTCTAACTTAGGCACGATGCCAGCTGTTTTAAGGTGAGTGGAGCTAGGCGATAGCATGAAACTCAATACTTGGTTGATTCTTGATTTTATCGACTATGAAGCGATTTGAAATTGGAACTTAAAGAACATATCGCAAGGCAGTGTATCTTACATTTTAGCGATCCTAGCAACACGCCACCCTAAATTGTCTGCATCGCAAATACGAGTTCTGCAATTTTAAGGGCAGTGGAGGTATCATCGATCTCAAAGCTTCACTGATATATTATTTTATCGAGAGGATTAAAGTAAAATTTTATCCTAGCAGATATTGAACTTAGAACGGAAGGAGCTTCAGTCTCATGATAATGATGATTTCTATCATTGGAACAAGTTGATAAAGCTTGGTTAAGATATTGTAGTTTCACTCTACTTCCAACCATAACAAATAATTATTTAATCGATCACTGTACATAACCAGTATTGATTTTATCGATTTCAGAGTGATCATAGGAGAGGTTGCTGCTACTTTTAACAATGCTCGTTTTTATGCTGACAATAACACTTTTCACTCCTATCTAACCTTCAGCTCATAAGCGTCTTCTACATGCAATCTAGACATCTCGCGTCAAACATTCACTGACTTTGCAAACAGTCCATGAAAATATTCTCTAATGGTGCCATGACAACTTTATCTTCTTCAACAGCGCGAAGACACACCACATCGCACATCAATAATCGCAGGCCTCACTCTATACATCTTATGACAACATACAAATAAAACCATCAATGTTGTTACAAATGCTTGCTTCACAATCTCTGATGATTTCTAATGGCGATCTTGTATTTATAATATAACAAATACTACAGTCCAAAGAAAAACAAAAAGCAATTTCACATATCCAAATATGTGTGTGTGTGTGTGCGAGCGCACCTGCCAATGTATCTTGTAGGAGTGGTTGTATTATAAGAGGTTGTTTTTCCAAACGCAAGGTTCAAGTTTCAGCCCCACAACGTGACACCTTGGACAATTCTGTCCTAGTATAGACTCGAGCCGACCATGTCCTTCCGATCTCGGAAAGGTATATGTATATTTTTCTTATTCTCCTCACATATGCAGTCCCTCACCCCTTTGGTCGAGTACTAGCTACTATCCTAAAACTTAAACTTCCGTAATTCCCTCTCATCAGACTTGACTTGAATATCAATTGTGTCTATATAACCAGTTTTGCGGGCATTGCGAATATTTTGAGAACATGTTCCATTGCTTTGAGTCAAAAGTTTTGCGATATGTTGGTACTTTATTTGCTTTATTCGTCAAGAATCGAAGGTTTCGAAGTATAAACCATCGTGTTGCAACGTCTGAAGCCACCTTTATACCAGTTCTTTGTTCCCACGCTGATACCATTTCTTGTCCTACGAGGTGAAGAACACTTTCACTAAAGCTTCCACCACTTCTTGGTATATGAATCATCACGAACGCAGGAAGTGCAACAAGACGGTCAATGGAAACAATACTTTTTTTCTAATTAAACCGTCTATTAAGTGAAATTTGTTCTAATTGCAACCAACCACTTTTATTTTTGAGGCATAGTGCTTAGAGGACTACATCAGTCAACGTGTCCTTCTATTTTGTTTTTATAATTGTACGATTGAGATATAGGAGAATTGACTGCTTTTTCTTACATGTTGATCAACTATATAGAGGTTTCCTCAATGTTAATGTAGTACTTAAAACTTTTTCGACGGTATTAGTGGTGAAATCAGCTTGAAATATTTTAAACCGAGTGTAAAAACCGACACCCAGTAACGGCTATCTTCAGTTTCTCAAGAGCTTATGGCATTTTCAGATATATCTATACTGATATAGAAATTCTTTTCAAAATTCTTTCAAACTGAAACTATATGATGATGATGATAATGATGACGATGATAATGATGATGATGATGATGATGATGATGATGATGACGATGACGATGATGATGACGACGATGATGATGACGACGATGATGATGACGATAACAACAGCAGCAGTAATATTAATAATGGAATGAATATCAAGTAAATTTTGTAAGCAATCATATCCTTTCGCTTTCATGCTTCACAAAATTTCGGCTATTATTTTCATTTTCTATGGCATCCAGAATTTGAGAGAATTTCCCTCTGGTTTTAGAAGTGATCCTACTGCAAGTAAATATTCCAGAGATCAGAATTGAATTTGGCGTCGCAGCCCAAGGAATTAACCAACAAATCTAAGAGTAGTAACTGTTCCCAGCAGGAAATAAAACAATTCTGTGGCATCTATTTACCTACTCATATAATTCATCTCTTGTACTCAGAACCACATAGCGTTAGCATGCATTTGTTGAAATACATTAAATAAATAAAATTTATTTCTAACCAAATAATTCTACAATACACAGCAATGATTTCCATACGGAGGGATACCTATATAGATTTATGGAAATGAAATTGCAAATTGAAACGTTCAGCATTTTCTTACGACGTTTGTAACTCAAGTATAAGGATAATAACCTAATAAAATTAAATGAAATTTACTGCTTGAAACAGCAAACTTTCTGTCATTTAGTATCTCATTAAGATGCTCAAATTTATCTCAGTAGGAAAATTATATCAGTCGACTCTACGTAGAAGGACCCTTACATAAAACATCCTGGTTCATGCTGAAGACCTTCAAACATATATTATATAATTTCCTCTGGTACGTCACCACTCTCTGCAACATCACTGCAGCCAATGATCTCGACTCATACTACACTTAAGCATGAAACAGACCACTTAGGCCTTACACATAATTTCTCTCCACATCTATGTCTTATCTTCCAGCTGTCAACCTAAAAACGAACTGGCGTAGAAATTTGTCATTTAAGCATCTATTGAACGTATAGCAAGAAAGATGTACAGGTACACTACTAATGCATTTCAGATCCTGTCTCGTATTGTATCCTCTACATTTTTGAAAAGTTTAATTCAAGATATCTTCTCCTCTTTTAATGATTGTTTTTGTTTTATTTTTAAATTCAAGCACTTTCGACAGAGGGTTTTGTTCAGTGGTTGTATGGCGTATTTCAATTAACCGAAGAACTAGATATAATTATGCTCATTGATTGCACTGATCTTATTCTGTGGTCTGAGTAACAATATTTTAACAGGGAGTGTTCCAGTATCTATCTATCTATCTATCTATCTATCTATCTATCTATCTATCTATCTATCTATCTATCTATTATTCTAGCAAAAATTAACCCGGAAAAGTCAGTGGGTTTGTTACTCGGCACCTGGAGAAGCAAGCCCATACCGTCCAACAGTGACTCCGTAGTGGGACGCTGGACGGACGGACCGGTTAAACTGCTCGGGGTCTGGTTCAGTCCGGACCTCCAAATGGATAAGAACTGGGACGAGATCACCAGTAGAGTGATCAAACTCAGCTAAATATGGGCTGAGAGAAAGTTATCTCTAAAAGGCCGGGCGGAGGTGGCTAATGTGTATATCGCATCAGTCATCGATTACCGCCTGACCGTCGTGCCTTGTCCCGATGCCACCATCACGAAACTAGAACGCATACTTTTCCGCTTTCTGTGGAAGGGTGGCGTTCCGATGGTGAGGCGATCCATTTGCTGTCAACAACCGTTACGTGGAGGACTGGGGATGCCGTGGTTAATGATGCGCAGACATGCGCTGAGACTGTGGCATCTCTGGAACTTCATTGACGACGGTGAACAGGTGTGGGCGCCGTTTGTGAGGCACGCCTTCCCGCAGCTCGTCTCACTCACCGAACTGCAAACATGGATCAGGAAGAGACCGAAACTGGGCGATTGGCACCGCGAGTGTCGCCAACCTCTACAACAGCTCTGCCGTCCGGGATCAAACTTGTGCAACTTCCAAACGACCAATGCGTTCTATAGAGGACTAGTGGAGGGGAGGTCTGACGACACTCTCGGGGCAAACCTGGGTGTCTACGAGAAATTCCTAACCCGCCTTTTCAAGACGACGTTCGGGCCGGGGCCTATGGATAATTTCCAGAGATCCCTGGCTTGGCAATGCTATCGAGACGCACTACCAGTTCGAGAGAAGATCTACAGACACGGTTCGAAAACCACCGGACCGACCTGCCCGAGATGCGGTCAGAGCGACGAAACCGTTCTGCACGCACTCGTGCAGTGTCCAGATATTTCAGAGCTGTGAACCTTCGTCGAACGGCTGTTGTCGCGTGTGGGACGAGCCCACTTATCAGCCGAGTCTATCGTGAATATTTTTCCGCCACCTTTCTTTAAACGGGAAGGAAAAACGGTTTTTGTAACACTGATAGCTATGGCAAAAGAATGCGTGTGGTGGACGCGTTTGAAAGGTCTACAAACAAACACTTTCCTCTCTGGTCAGTCCCTCGTCAACTTTTTCAAGTACCACTTGAAAAGGAGGATGAGGATAGAGAGGAAAGTGTTGTCGAATGAAAGTTTCAATAAAAAATGGGTAAATGTGGCAAGAATGGTAAGAATGAAAGACGACACCATTTTAAGCATAGGCTTGTAACAAAAAGAGACAAAAAGAGAGAAGGTACTTACTTTCATGTACCTTTAAAAAAAAAAAGCCTGAGGTGACCGTGGTCTTTTCTCTCCACGGATAAACCTAATCTGTTCCCCGTTTTTTACATCGACTGTGATACACGATCCCTATTGATCGACCCCCCCCCACGTTTTTTTGTTTCTTCCCGCGATCCTTTTTGATCGAAATTATCCCCCCCCCCCCCAAGAAAAGCTCTACTTTGTAATTTGTCCATTTTCTGTATTTAGCCCTGTGTGGTTATAATAAAAAGATATCTATCTATCTATCTATCTATCTATCTATCTATCTATCTATATGTCTGTCTGTCTGTCTGTATGTATGTATGTATGTATGTATGTCTGCCTGTCTGTATGTATGTCTGCCTGTCTGTATGTATGTCTGCCTGTCTGTTTATTTGTGTGTCTTTCTGCCTGCCAGTCTGCCTGCCTGTCTGTGTGTCCATCTGTCTGTCTGTCTGTCTGTGTGGTTTTCTTTAAAACCAGTAGTTTTCAGTTTCGTCTTTTTTATTATGGAAATTTCGTATTTCATGTGTGTGTATTTGTGTGTTTATACATGTGAGTGTGTGTGTGGTGTGTGTGTGGTGTGTGTGTGTGTGTGTGTGTGTGTGTGTGTGTGTGTGTGTGATTGTGAGTGTAGTTTCAGTCATATATATATATATATATATATATATATATATATATATATATATATATATATATATATATATATACACACACACACACATAAATGTGTGGTTATGAATGTGTGACTATACGTGCGCTCGTGTGTATAAGTTTCATATTGATGCTTTTGTTGAGGGTGCAATCTCTCCTCATTGCATCATGTGATACATTATGATAGGAAAGTTCTTGCCTGCAGATTGCCGTTTTCTCTTCAATAAAGCCTAATTACTTGTAATTGTTTACTTGCGTTAAATTACCTCCTTGGCCTTAGCATTTTATGATAAACCACTCTAGTTTCTTGAAGTCTACTGTGACTTTAGCTTTTAAACTTCTAGTTAAATACGATGGAAACTCGGTTAATTTCGTCAACGAATTTCTGGAGCTCGACTGGCTCGATAACCATCAACAATGTTACCAGCATAACGGAAGTTATTCAACCGACACCCGCTTATGTGTACACTGGTCAAGCTGAGATCATCCTCAGACCATCCTGTGACCTCCTTATTACTTTCTCAGAGTGGAGTAGAGATTAAAGCAGACTGGTAAAGTAAGTCATCCTTAATGAATCTTTTCACTGGTTCTAAAAGTAGCCTGTGAGTTAGCTTTGTTCCTTATCTGAAGCAAGTTGACTAGGGACACTTCTCACAGGAATCTCCGATCAGGCCAATTGCGTTCTTTGGATATGGAAAATGAAACTGAAGGGTGACTTGCATTAAGTGCTTGAGCGCATTTCGTAAGATGTGATATAAGCGGACGCAGCGGTTCAGTTGCGAGTTAAATATAACGGACGCTTTTGTCTTGGAGCAGTATTCAAAAATTCTATTAATCGCGCCGTCGGAGGCTAGCCATAAAGAAAGAGGGCTTGCGGGGAACAAAGAATAAGATGGGTGAGGTTATCAAGAACTGGTCGAAGAGGAGTCTAGTGGAGTGCGGGACTGCAGCACTAGACCGCAGTCTGTGTCTGAGGCACTCACCTCTCAGTCATGAGGGTGAACATATTCATTGATTAATTTATTTACACATTCATTGACCCATTCTTTCACACATACACATACATACGTATGTGCATGAGTGAACAGGTGCTGGTTTGTTTATGTCTCCGTAACTTAATATTTCAGCAAAAGAGACAGATACAATGAGTATTGAGCTCAAAAGAAGCACTGGGATCGATTTGTTCGACTGACACCTTTCAAGACGGTGCACCAGCATGGCCACAGCCCAGTGTCTGGAATATGTAAAAGATAAATGATATGTTGAATGGTGAGTATTCTTACCTTATAGGGTACTACTCCTTCCCTCTCTGAGGGAATAACTTCAGCTATTTGCAAATTATTTACTTAGAAGGAAGGTAGTCGGACGTTCTAACTGTTACTTGCAATTTAAAAGTCGACTCTGAGAAAATAGAGTAATGTTAACTCCGGTGGGGTTTACCACAGAATGCAGAGAGGCATAACGTGTGTGTGTATATATGTGTGTATATATATATATATATATATATATATATATATATATATATATATATATATATAATGTATATATATGTAGTGTATATATTATCTATGTTTTGGGACTATCATCTCGGTTCACAGGCCCTTGATGTTTAAAATAAAGTGTTAACATTTACAGTACGCAAATGACTAGCTCCAGCTTTCTGTAACTAGTGTAATTGTTGAGTATATAAACGGATTGGCTGGCTGTTACTTTGGGATTGGTCAAATTGATGTAGACGTCACTGATAAAAATCCTATAGGAATCGAAATGATAATCGAAAACAGATCAAGGCTGTTCGTCATTTTTTATTCAATCTACAGAGAAACAACTAAATTAGCCCTGTTTAGAAAAGTAGTATATAAGCATATATATATATATATATATGTGTGTGTGTGTTTATATTTCCATGCTTTTTGAAGTTGATTTTCTTCCAACTGTGTCCTTTTAAATTTATTACATTCGCTGTTCAACAAATAAAAAATGTTAAAATAAATATCAGAATAAGTAACTACTCAAGGTCGACATGATCGATTTAAACAACTAAACATAGTTGTACAGCATTGCTTACGCCCACTGAATGAAACCAAAACGATAGAAAATATAAAGAATATCTGTATGTATATATTTATATAGTGTGTGTGTGTGTGTGTGTGTGTATGTATGTATGTATGTATATATGTATGTACGTACGTACGTACGTATGTATGTATGTATACATACATTTGTATATATAAACCTATATATACCTATATATGTATGTGTGTGTGTATGTATGTGTATGTGTGTGTATGTGCGTGCGTATGTATATGTATAAATATTTATATACATATACCTATATATATGTCTATATATATATATATATATATATATATATATATATATATATATATATATATATATATATATATAGCATATACATATATTTGTAACACATATGCATGCGCGCGTGTGTCTATACCTACCTGCGCATACACACATTACTGTGTGTTTGAGAGTCTGTGTAGTATTTCTGGTTGAAAACATTAGCATCATAATCGTAAGCTATTCTTGCATAGTCACAGACTAATTCCAATCACGAAAACGTAGATTAGAATTCATCCTGTTCTACAAGAATAAACTGATTATCGGATCAAACAAATTTACCATTGTATTACTAACCAGCAACGCTTATTACATCACACAATACCATCAAGCTTGTCATTCTTGTATATATGCACGCAACTATACATAAATCATTTTATCAAAGCATACATTTGACAAAATGAATGATTTACGAAGAACAATAAGAAAAACCTTCGAAATCTCAATATCATAAACATCTTGAGATACGAGAGAAAAATCATGCTACACATGTATCGGTCCCATCTGGGAGTTCAGCATCTTCTCAGATCGAAGAACAGTAATAAGCTGAAACCAGTGTGAAAATTACGCTTCACACCATGCTACAGATACATACGGATACACACGAATACGCGCATGCGCACACACATACACACACACACACACGCACATATACATAAATGTATACGCTCATACATTTTTACGGAAAGCGAAAAAGAAATGTTCTAATGTGTGTAGATTTTTTTCCCCTTGAGAAAGACATAATTACAAAACTCCAATACGCCACTGAAACAAACCAAGGTAGAAATCTGTATGTGCTGGAAATACCAGTTAAATTTCCTTCAAGATATAGCTAAATAGTGTCTTGAAAGTAACATATATTGCTAAATAGAAGGAATGGAATAGCTAGAATGGGATTTTGGTCATAGGCTTGACGCAATCGAAACGGACGTTACAGCCAATACGTGTTCACAATTCCCTGCTAGAAACAGCCTCCATACTGTTTGCAGATTTTACCATTCTGTCTTTAAAAAGAAGGGTTACATATTATTATGTCGTCACGGATAAAGAGAATGGTGAGGTGGTCATAGTTAAAATGCATTCGATCAGAGGTCTGTTCAAGCAACGCTGACCTAAGGATTAACAACAAGAACGACAATAACAACAACAGAACAATGTAAGAATTTATATTCAATGTTTCTACCATTGCATTTAAAAAAGATATTTTTTTTATTTAATCGTTTGAGCTTCCATAATATATCTTCACCAATGGAAGACCAAAACAATAAAATATACATCAATATATTACTCATACTACAAAATGAAAATACCCAAAGGCCACATTGCTCTGTGAGGTACGCAATTCTATGCTATAAAATATCAAATATCATGCAGCAACTATAGAATATGTTTTACGATTAACACAAACACACAGAGACACACACATACACAACACATACTCACACACAAACACACACACACACACACCATACACAAACACAAACACGTTTATATATTTACACACACACACATATATATATATATATATTTATACACACACACACACACACACACACACACACACACACACACATATATATATATACATTCATAGATTCACACACAGTCACACACATACATATATATACAGGCGCGCGCACACACACACACACACACTCACACGTTTCTCTGTGTGTGTAAACATAATTAAAACACCGGAACTCTACTGTATTACCATCTGCCATTTATAGACATAAAACATTTTCACCAAAATGATTGCAGCAGTCATGAAATGTATCGGAATTGTGAATATATTTTACGGGAGATAAAAATTCTTAATAAAGTGAAAAATATTGTAAATTCAAAAGAAAGAATCGGAGGTAGTGAATTTTTACATCGTTTTGGTGCAGTTGATGCTATTGATGTCTTTTTTTTTCGTTTATGAGTTTGTTTAGCCCTAAGCTGGCACTGATCAAGGAAACTTGTGATCAAATGCTTTGCTCAACCTGGCTTGACCTCGGAGCAACGCACAAAAGAAACAGAAAAATAGAAAAAAAAAAAAAAGAGCACAGCAACTGTAGCAATCTTATTTTTCAGATATATAATAAATGTTACGTTCTTTATCGCCACTTAAATATAGCTGTTCCGTGGGAACCAACGTTACTACTGTCTTTAACACCAGGAGGAATCTCCTCCAGCTGGTTATCGTTGCAGTCTGCACCCGAAACATATTGCAAGCAGGGGAGAGAACCCCCACCATCTTCTAGCGACGACGACAGGATCCCAAGACACTAAGGTCTTGATCTATTTGTCCTCATCTTCAGTGGATGTTCAATGTAATCGTAAATATACACATTATCAAAACAATAGTGCGTAATTTAAACGAATTTGACTGCTCTTCTTAGCAAGAATTGTGTAAACGCTCACTTATTCACCAATTTCCGTTGTGTTACCATTAAGAAACCCTGACTGGTTGAAATGCTTGTTCCATAAATTCTTTCGTGAAAGAAAGTATTTTTTTTTATCATAAAATATATCTCTTGCTTTGGTTTATGATGCATAGGGAGTTATTTTTTGTTGTAACTTCAATAGAGATTCCTTGACGCTGAGCCTCTGTAGCCGTCCTATTCTAGTTATATTTTCTTCCCACATCATATGTCTTTGACTGAGCAGCTCTTCGAGTAAAGTGTTACTCGATTTTCATTAGTAGCAGAAAGTGTGTCGGTTGAGAGACGTTAAACCTTTTGGTCAGTTTTATGATAGAAAAATAATAAAACTGGTGATATATATATATATATATCTATATATATGTGTGTGTGTGTGTGTGTGTGTGTGTGTGTGTGTGTGCTTGTGTGTGTGTGTGTGCTTGTGTGTGTGTGTGTGTGTGCGCGTGCGTGCGTGTGTGTGTGTGTCTGTGTCTGTGTGTGTGTACTATGAGTAAGGGAGACAATGCTCCCCTGGAAGAAGAGCATTAGCTCCCTTGCTCATAGTATACGGACACAGATGATGTGTCGGCAGCCCGCTGGAAAAGATATTTTTACTGGGGCTAAACAGTAGTAACAGCATCCTAAGCAGGACTGCCACATTACGTTGGTAAATAGACTTTACTATCCAGTAATGTTACTACATATTTCTCGCTCAGAGATTTAAAACTAATTGTTTTTCTTTTTATATAAAACGAGCAAACCGTAAGCAATCAAGGAAGTTAAATAAGGTGAACGGAAGCATGGCTTTGTGATAAGAGGTTTGCTTCCGAACTACTCGGTTCTGGATACAGTCCCACTGCGCGGCACCTTGAGCAAGAATCTTCTACTATATCCTGGGACAACCATTGCCCTGTGGGGGAATTTGGTAGGCGGAAACTGAAAGAAGCTCGTTGTGTGTGTGTGTGTGTGTGTGTGTGTGTGTGTGTGTTTGATAAACACAGACATGCAGGAAGTATATAGATGTCTTTAATTTTCAAAATTTCTGATCTGAGCGTCTTAATATGTTTTCAACAGTGTAGAATGAACAATGTAATTATTATTTTTCATTCCAGGTGCCATTATATTGAATATTTGCGAAGAGCAACCATGCCAAGCACAAAAACATTCAGCAGAACTGTCAGATTTTCAAAGAGGTCGTATTGTTAGGCAATCTGAGGCCGGTCTTAGCCAGCGAAAAATTACCGAAAATCTTCAAATTCCTCTTGCTACTGTTAATAGAGTTATAGTGCAATTCAAAAACCAAGGAAAAGAACCAACAGATTCTCATCCTGGCCGACCCGGGCCCTTGGAAAGGAAGCTTCGCTGTTTGAAGAGAATTGTGGAAAATGAACCCCGTTCGAAAGCTTCTGACATTGAAAAACAGTTAAAAGTTAGTCCAAGAACGTGTGTTACATATCTGCATAGGCTTGGGTATTATGGACAAGCAGTTAGAAGAAAACCTTTCACCCTTCTTATCTGAGTGATTAACTTTAGCAATTTGAAGATCTTCAATATGCTGTCGGTATTTGTACAGTTTACCATCTATATACGTTATATTATTACGCGTGCAAGTCTATGCAAGGCTATCTATATGAGTGTGTGTACGGGAGTGGGGGTCTGAATATTTGTGATTGTGAGCACGTGCATATTACATATGTACATAATACATCGTATTTTATGGTTTTGCTACACACCTTGAAGTACTTTTCTTTGCATACTTGTACTTTTGGTAAAATGGTGATATTAGTATCCACTATCTGCATTGAGTAGTTTTCATGAGAACTCTGACTATATCAACGGATATAGATCCGTGTTTCTGAGGTTTGTACAACGTTGAAGCTTTGGGAGGTTATAGGATGGTGCTCGTATGGTACTTACTTTTTACTTTGGTGTCGGGTATTGTTTTGTTGCTTATGATGGTCCTTATCTCGTTTATCGTGTAGATCATTGATTTATTAATAATCATATATCAGTTGATAATAGTTGAATCGGGTTTGTAGAATACGATTTGCATGAAGTGCATTATTGAATGGAGCAAGTAGAGTATATGGTGAATGATTTGTGTTATTGTATTTGTAGAAGACCGTTCAAAATATGCTATGAGTTGTATAGAAAGTTCACTGCGTGAGTTTGTCTAGTATAGAACGAAATTGCCTAGTATAGAATATGGGCTGTATCTAGCAGGGTTAGATTTTGTGTGTAAATTTGAATGCCATGTTAAAGTCTATATATTTTTGTTTATTTTATCATATATAGTGACCGCATTACTATCGATTTCATACACAATATTGTGCTTATTTCAATAAAGGAAGAAAATAAGCCTCATGCAAAGGTAAATTGAGAGGCAAATATACAAGCTAATTTCAGAAGTTTTAAGCACACAATGAAAGAGTTATTGATGAAAAAAACTTGGAAGAAAAAGAGAAGATCAGAAATTTCAAACACGTTGTGAACATAAAACACTTATAGCATAAGGAAAATAATTGAAGTAAATAGCCACACACACACACACACACACACACACACACACACACACGCACACGCACACACATTGAGACTTAAACACACACATACAAACACACTCACAAATCAAACCACAGTAGACTTACGAAAGCCAACAAGATGAACTTTAGAGCAGAAAATTCTAAGAATGAAAATTCTGAATATAACAATAATCTAAAGGTTGATATATGTCAAATAATTAAAATCGATCGAAGATTTTCTTATAGACTAACAAGAGATTTTTACAAAGATAACACTCGTTCGAGAAAGTAGCGACTACAATGAAAATGCAAACTTAACTACCATAGACATAATGAAAACATATGTGAACATCAATAGTATCAAGATGACCTAAATAATATATGCAGTAACTACAGTTGTTACAAAGGAAAGTGGGTACTTTTTCAGATCTACATATATAAGAATATCAAAAGCCAAATAAAGAAGTTGAAAAAGAAGCAGACACAAAAACATATACAAAATATGAATAATCTATTAGTCTTTAAAGAAATTAATAAAAGAAAAAAAAATGGGTGATAAATATTAAAACATGACGGAATGAAAACGAATACTCCGAAATCAAAGTGTGGCTGTGGTAGAAGTTATGTTTTAATTTCTATTAATCCTTCATTTTGGAAAGCGACAAAGTTATTAGAACAAAATGACTAATTCGAAGCCAGCATCAAATTATTTTAATTGTGAGAGATAACACAAACTCAAGAATTATTCGAGATACTGCTATAATTGAAAAACTGGAACGCCCCCAAAGTGATAAATTTCCCCGCTTCAGTTGGAAATATTGGTCAGGCTAGCAGGTGAGCTAGCAAAATTCTTTGCTACACCTGTCAAAATGCTTGGCGGCATTTCATTCGTCTACACGTTCTGAGTTCAAATTCCGCCGAGGTCGACTTTGCCTTTCATCCTTTCGGGGTCGGTAAGATAAGTTGAGCAATGGGGTCGATTTAATCGATTTAATCGATTTATTCTTCTCTCAAAATTGTTGACCTTTTTCCAAGATATCGGTGAGACACACACATATTCCAGGCAAAAATATTTAATATCTTACTAGTTGTTGGTTGTCTTTCTACTCATCATTTCGAGCATTCAACGACAATATGAGTCTTTGAAGACAGTTGCTCCCATAACTTCCAAAATAGAATTTTGGATTTATGGAGGGTCAAAGTTGGGAACAAGTATAGGATAGTGGAAACATATAAGGAAACCGAACAAAAACAAACACGGACAGTCGTTAAACCAGAACGAGGGGGAAATAGTGAACGCTGGCAGAACTATTTTCTTTGAAAAGAGAAAAGAAAGTAGAGAGAGAGAGAGAAGACGTCTAGTTCTTAGTACGTCGTGCAAGAAAAGAAAGATGGTCACGTGAGAAAAGAAAGATGGACGATGGTCACGTGTGATCAACGGGAGAGAGAGAAAGAGAAAGGGGAGGGAGAGAGAGACAGATAGAAAACGGCGAAGGAGAGGAAAAGGGAATTAGAGAAGGATGGGGGAAAAAACAGTATAGAGTAGAGTCGCAGATGCTGCGCAGAATGACGACGATGGAATAAACTTAGTGAGCTGCACTTTCGGCAGAGTAAAAAGGCTACACGTGCAAGCGAAAATATTTGTACTACTGATGATACGAGTATTCAGAAATGCCAAAAGTTGTCTAATGAATTAAAAAATGGACATCTCGATGCTTTGGACACGTATCATCAGGAAGACAAACTGTTCTCAATAAGGATGCCGTGAAAGCATGGGAGACTTATACTGGAAGCTTAATAAACCTTGTTTCACTGTGCAAGGTCACCTCAAGCAGATTCGAAAAGTGTATAGGTTAAAGAAGTGAGTACCTCATGAGTTGTCCCCCCGAAAATAAAGCTGTGTGTTCAACAATTTACGAATCGCGAATGAACAAACACCTTTGTTTTTCATTGAAGTCAACGCTTATGAGAAATAGATAATTTATGTTAATGATGAATGTAAGAAACAGTGGCTATCGCCGTATTTGCTTCTAAAGAAAATCTTTTTCAGTCTGCTTACTGAAATGCGATAGGTATTGTTCACTTCGAATTATTGGAAAAACATCATCGCAGAATTTATTATCAACAAGTTGAACGTATCAATCAAGTTTAGCTGTAAAAATGATCAGCACTTGTCATCAGAAACGAATTCATCCTGCAGCATGGTAATTAATGCAATTCCACAAATTAACCCAAGAAAATATAAATTTATGAGGCAGGGAAGCTCTACCATACCCTCTCTACTCACCAGATCTTGCAGCAGCACATTTTCCCTTATTCACGTCCATTGAATACTTTACCAGTGGAGGAAATACCAAACGGCACTTCAAATATTTTTCATTTCCAATGAACCTGACTTCTGATGCGAAGTATTAGAGAACTGGTTTCGATGTGAGGAAAATGCTATTAAGAACGATAGCGATTATATTTTGAATGATAAGATACATTTACTATAAGTTTTATACTCATTTGAACTTATTAACTTATTAAACGGAATGCGTTAATACTTTTCTGTATCACTAATATTAGTCAAGTTCGAGCTGTAACAAAACAGAGGATAAAAATAAAGAAGAAATGGTAAGAAAGAACTCCCTGATAAGACTAGAGGGTATGTAATTGGAAGTGACAGACAACACTGGCTTAAATACTACGAACTAAAACGGAAACGAAAGGTTTCATTTTTAGCTGGATGAAATCAAAGAAAATGCCAACTATGCAGTCAACCCAGTGAGTTACAGGCAACAGCATTTCTGACTGCTTAGTTCTTATAAAGTTAGGATATATACGTGCACACAAAAATGTGTTTGACCTGAAAATTGAGACGTGGAGTAAACCTGCACCAAACGCATATATGAAACCGGCCTGACTGATATAATCTTAGTTATGTTGCTTCCGACTAGCAAGAAGATCGACGTAAAACTTTCTATGAAAGATGGTTGCATGATGCCTTGTACTGTGGATGACATTTAGATTAGTGCTGTCTAAAACATCACCTGTAAGAAAGACGAGATTTTATCAAAGTGCAAGTATTTAGAAATTGAAATATGCAGGATGTAGAGTATAAAAGTAAAATAGCAGTGTCACACAAATAATTGCAATTCTAGATATTATGAAGAACATGAACAAAAACTTACATTTGGATATACAATTCAAATGATATCTCTGCTAGACATAGTCTACAATCTGTGCACGGTGCATTCAATTCAATGGTATATCACAGTCACTATATTTTTTGTGTGACTCCTACAGCACTACGGAATTATTACCCGAAAGTTTAACATCTCACTCAGCAGCTACTCTACAAGATTACCGTTCAATAAAATAACGTGCATTATATTATATTACCAACACTCAACACTATATCTGAAAAACCATACAATACTCTATAAAACTTCCTCCAGTAAAATAACTCAATAACACTCTTCATACATCACATACTCTGTAAGATCACCGCATAACTCTGAAATATATAATACAACTTCCACATGACATACAATCATCACAATTCATATAACATTTACAATTAACGCCAAACACAATGCAATCTACATAGAATATATTGTACATATGGACTAAACTCTAAATATTAAAATCAACAATTTCCATATTAAATTAAAACAGAAATTAGCATACATACACAGTTAAGAATTCTTTAAAAACAGTGCTACATATATTTTTTTTATATTACTAACTTTATTTCCCATTTCTGTTCATGCATTGTAT
>NC_142928.1:77666558-77669058 GCF_046866305.1 Octopus bimaculoides | reverse complement strand
TTTATTTATTTTTACAATTTACGATATATCGTTAAAGACAATTTTAAGTGTTATTCCTCGTTTTTAGAGTCTCGAGCAAGAGAGAAATATGTCTGTTACCTTTCCTTTTTATTGATGTTTATGTATTTCCTGTAGGTTATTAGCAGAATATTCATTTCCCATGCAGTCAAACCAGGTGTGTTTACTGTCCAATGCTATCTTATATATTTGATGATGTTGCATCTGCATGACGCCTGTCCAGTCGCTAAAATCAGCATAAAGTGTAAAGGAAGTGCGTTGTTCAAGTTAAATGCAGGTACGGTTGGGGTTATAGTTATTACCATTTCTTCCGTTAAGACTGTGGAGGTATGTGGCATAGTGGTTAGAATGTTGGTCTCATGATTGTAAGATTATGGTCTCTATTCCTGGACCAGGCGACGCGTTGTTTTCTTGAGCAGACCACTTCATTTCACGTTGCTCCAGTCTACTCAGCTCGCAAAAATGAGTCATCCTGTGACGGACTGGTGTCCCGTCCAGGTAGGGAATATATAAATCATGAAAACCGGGAAACCGGGACTATCAGCCTATATGTCTCGGGAAGGAACTTTTACTTACACTAAGATTATAATTACTATCCATATTTAGCGCAATTAGAATCAGCACGTTCATCAGCACAACCCAGATTCATCAGCACCACCACCGCCAGAACCACCAGCATCATCGTGGCTGCCTGACTATACTTGCTGTTTCCTCTGAAATATAGCAGATATTTCGGAGAGCTGCGATTGTATTTCTTTAGTTCTTTATTTCATTGAAGCAATCATCGTCACACACTGCTCTATTGGTTCTGTACACGCAGTGTCGGTAATTTCATGCTGTTAACACTGTTATTTTTCCCCCTCCGTTTGTCCTGAAATTTTGCCGTAGTGGCGAATAGTGATATTGAAAAACAACAAATATTGACTTGTCAGTAGATCTAGATGTTTGACTGATTTAACAAGCTAGTTTTGTTGACTATGCGATTGAGCGATTATTCCAACGTAAAATATATATTAAAAACAAACCAAAATCTCGGTAAGAATTATTGGTGTAAAGCAAAGTCATTGGAGAAATATTTAAGTGAATTGGCAAATGCAGTTTGCCTACATATGTCTAAATATCATGCATAATGTCCATAATGTTTATATATATATATATTTATTTGGCATAATGCGGATAAATATCGTATAATACATACTTTATATATTTGGAGACATTTGTAACATACAGGATTCATAAGCAAACTGATGCACCATCTAGAATATAGGTTACAGAAATGTGGGTTGCTGTAAAGGCTTACGGTTACAGATAAGAGTAGAGCTAAGCAATATGAATACAATCTGCATAGGATTAAGTTTTACGCTTAGGGTTAACGGTTACGATGTTAAGTTACCCTTTGTATATATATATACACACACAAACACACACACACACACACACACACACACACACACACACACACACACACACACACACACACACACACACACACACACACACACACATATATATATATATATATATATATATATATATATATATATATATATATATATATATATATATATATGGCGTGGTCTTGTGGTAGGAAACTTGCTTTCCAACCACATGGTTTCCGGTACGGTCGCACCGCGTGGCGCGCTGAACAAGTATCCTCAACTATAGCTTCGGGGTGAACAAAGCCTTGTGAATGGATCTGATAGAATGGATCTGAAGTAACCCTATTATACACACACACACATACACACACACACACACACACACACACACACACACACACACACACACACACACACACACACACACACACACACACACACACACACACACACATATATATATATATTAATAATCTTTATTCGCTGCTCCCAGCGTTAATGCCATAATAATCCCCGAGGAAATGAATACATGAATATGATCAACCTGACGTCCACGGATACTACGGACTGTACCGTAATCATCCCAGGAAGGCGGACTTAACTGTACGAGATGTGACTTGCAGAAAAGCGCAAGATCGTAGTTTCAATTCCTAGACCGAGTGTTGCATCTCACGTTGGTCTGCGATCACTTCCTCACCTGACGCGGGGTACACCATGCACCTGTTCGGACAACTTTGATTTGATGCAGAGAGTGTGCTAATGTGCGGCACGAACATTTGATCACATTAAACAATTCAAATTGTGCAGATCGTTTGGCAAAAGCTGAACGCTCATACGTCGTCTTCGATGGGAGAATGTCTTGATCCCCAGACATTAGATAAATTGTCTTTTACTTCAAAATTTATAAATTTCCACTGATATTTGTTTGATAAGATGAGATTCATCCAAACCGGTAATATTTCCATTATATAAATTTTTAAATCATTTTTATTAAATTCTTAAATTTCTTAGACTTACTTCTGTGTTATTTCCACCTCCATATTTATGTGTGTGAATATACTATATATATATATATATATATATATATATATATATATATATAT
>NC_142928.1:77650242-77666058 GCF_046866305.1 Octopus bimaculoides | reverse complement strand
TATGACGCTCGGGAATACGGAAAGTCTTTGACGTTTCGAGCTACGCTCTTCAACAGAAAGAATACGGGGGCAAGGAGAAAAACACGGAGAAAAAAAATTGAATAATGTTCAGTCAACGGTCAATCATATATATATATATATATATATATATATATATATATATATAATATATATATATATATATATATAATATATATATATATATATATATATATATATATATATATATATATTTATATATATATATATATATATATATATATATATATATATATATATATATATATATATATATATATATATATATATATATATATATATATATATATATATATATTATATATTATATATATATATATATATATATATATATATATATGTATAATAACAAATAATATGTGAGTATATGCATATATACGTACATGTAGGTACACACCTACATCTACATGTATATATATAGATGCATATCTGGGTAGAGGATGTTCCAAAAAACGTGGACAAAATGAGAAACAGAACATAAACAGAGCACAGAAAACACACAGGCCACATAGAGAACATTTCCTTCATCAGCTGCCACCAATTCTTTTATTATTCTTTCATTCTTTTACTTGTTTCAGTGATTTGACTGCGCAACCTTTAGTCGAGCAAATCGACCCCAGGGCTTATTCTTTGTAGGCCTGGAACCTATGCTATCGGTCTCTTTTGCTGAACCGCTACGTTACGGGGATGTAGACACACCAACATCGGTTATCAAACGATGTTGGGGTGGGGGACAAACACACACACACATATATATTTAAGACGGTCTTCTTTCAGTTTCTGCCTACCAAATCCACACACAAGTCTTTGGTCGGCCCGAGGCTGGAGTAGAAGACACTTGCCCAAGGTACCACGCAGTGGGACTCAACCCGGAACTGTGTGGTTGGTAAGCAAGCTACTTAGCACACAGCAACGCCTGCGCCTATATATATATATATATATATATATATATATATATATATATATATATATATATATATTATATATATATATATATATATATATAATATATATATATATATATATATATATATATATATATATATATATATATATATATATATATATATATATATATATATATATATATATATATATATATATATATATATATATATATTATATATATATATATATATATATATATATATATATATGTGTGTGTGTGTGTGAAGGCGCGTGACGTAATGGTTAGGGTATTCGGCTCACATTCGTAAGGTCGTGAGTTCAATTCACGGCGACGCGTTGTGTCCTTGAGCAAGACGCTTTATTTCACATTGTTCCGGTTCACTTAGGTGGAAAGACTGAGTAGTACCTGTATTTCAAATGGCCTTGTCTCATTCTCCGTCACGCTGAATGTCCCTGAGAACTACGTTAATGGCACGTATGTCTGTGGAGTTCTCAGCCACTTGCACGTTAATTTCACGATCAGGATCGGATCAACTGGAACTGTCGTCGTCGTAACCGACGGGAGTGCCAGTAATACACACACACACACACACACACAAACGTAAATATATATATATACCGTCCCTAAAATGCATTGTGTGATCATAAAGTCGCTGTCTATTACAAAACATTTAATTTTCAAAATTCAACACATCTACAGACAGTTAAATTTTTTATGAACACCATTTTCTAAGTAATAAAGCAAATCACAGGATTCACAGTTACCAACAAACATTTCGTTCGGTATTTGTGAGCATTCAATGACTGCCTTCAGGTCGTTAATTGTTATTAATTATAAACCATAAAATTTATCTTTTATATTTCCTTATAAAAAATTTAGTAGTGTGAGGCCAATTAACGTCGAGAGTATTCTTCTAAACCCCGTCCAATCTACCTGCATAGGAAAATCTCATCGAAGATTTGGAGGGCACTTAATTTTTTATGGTAGTGTGGGAGTGCTCTAGCTGGTGGGATATACAACTCCACATTTTCAGAGTTCTCTTGAATGCTTGGCTTTCTAGATTGTTGGAAATAAATAAACCCAATGAAGCATTTTGATAATTAGTCCTAACAAATCAATATGATTTTCTTCCCTAATACGCGGAGTCTGAAGTCCTCAGATGGTGCAAGTGTGGAAATTTAACCCAGCCATTTAATTTAAATGTATGTCTGTGTGTCTGTGTTTGTCCTCCTTTGTATTGCTTGACAACCGATGCAGGTGTGTTTATGTCCCCGTCACTTAGCGGTTCGGCAATAGTGACCGATAGAATAAGTAATAGGCTTACAAAAGAAAACGTCCTGGGGTCGATTTGCTCGACTAAAGGTGGTGCTCCAGCATGGCTGCAGTCAAATAACTGAAACAAGTAAAGGAGTACCCGTTCCGAACAATCCTTAGTGAAAATCGTTTAACTTGTGCACATAAAACCAAATACCACTCACAAAACGCCACTCTACGCAACACATTATCTTCATTGACATCATTGGACCCCTCTTTGCACATGATTGTCTTCAATGACAAAAATACGATGAACGTTTGATTTTGAAATTTCTATCTCACACCATGCTCACTGCATAGATTTTCTTGAATTCTAGCAACGCGATTCTCGTATGCGTTTTCACTTTGTGGGTGTTGTCGATGTCAGCGGTCTCCTGGAATGTTTCATGTGAATATTCTGAACAGTTCCAGCTACTTCAAACTCATATTTAATTCGAGTTGTGGTAAGTCTTGTAGGTGCATCTGTTTCAAACTTCATTTTAGACTGTCTTTGCACTTCGACTGTGCATTCAAAAAGTCAAGCAGCACTTTAGATTAAGTTTCCTTTGTTCAAAGATTAAACTGGCTCACTTTATCATTTTCTAAATAGTTAAATCTAAAAAGAAATAAACGTTACATGAATTAGTGACTTATACGCCGTTAAAATTTATATATATATATATATATATATATATATATATAATTATTACAATTAAAAGGGTAAAGGATTATCAATTTATTAATTTATTAATAAATTAATAATTAATAATTTTTACCAAGCCCTTCGGTATGTAAGCACCATTATCGGTGAGGAACTTATTTAAAAGTCCTTATACATTTATAAACAAAATTAAGGGATCAGCAACAGGTTGCTTCACCACATACCGAAGTTCAAAAATAGCAGCTAAAATGCTGAAACTCCAACAGTTTCAGCATTTTAGCTGCAATTTCTGAACTTGGGTATGTGGTGAAGCAACCTGTTGCTGATCCCTTAATTTTGTTTATATATATATATATATATATATACATGTGTGTGTGTGTGTGTGTGTGTGTGTGTGTGTGTGTGTGTGTGTGTGTGTGCATGTATGTACGTATGTATGTATGTATGTATGTATGTATGTATGTATATACGTACATATATGGTCACTGTATGGAAAAGTGGATCTCGAAGTGCACAATGTTATAAATAATAACATGTAAATATTAGTTTGAAAAACCTTTTGGATTAGTAAAAGGCCAAGGCTGCCGGACTTTATCCGACAAGGGTTTTCAGCCTAACATTTACAAGCAATCATTCATAGTTTTACATGTTTTGAGGTACATTGTTCCCCAAAACACATATATATGTATGCACACACACACACACACACACACACACACACACACACACACACACACACACACTCATACTCACACAACCCACACACACATCACATAACATAAACACATATTACAAACACACGTACACGCATAAATAAACACATACACATGCATACACACGCACATTTTGTTCTAACCAGAATTTACTATTTTTTATTTCTTGAATTCCTGTCTTTCAGATTTGCCATCAATTGCCACAACTTATTTTCCCTGCATCACTTGGAATTTTCAATAAATTGAAAAGGCATCGTGTCCGATATTCAATACGACCTAACTTAACTTAATTATCCTAGTACATGCTATTGGACCTTTTTAGATATTGTCTCTTAGCTGCTATTAATTCATACATACATACATACATACCTATATATATACATACATACATACATACATACATACATTCACACATGTCGTGTAAATAAGCAATAAATTACGTATGGGAGGTGATTAAAGTAAGTAACGAATGCTTCCTCTAATGTGTCTGTTCGAATACACTTATGAATTTGCTTACTATAACTGGCAAGTGCCGAATTTAGAGAACTCCTCTCAATAACATGGCTGTGAACTGAATATAGTAATAACCACTCTAAGACAAGGTATCATCATATACGCAATATAGCAATGAACGAAGATTCATGAAATTTTCTGTATGCTAAGAATAGCGCCTGGCAGTTAAATCATTATTCATATATAATTTATGTTTTATAGGCAACAATGAATATATTTCGTAGCAATTTTAGAAAGTAATTAAATAATTTGACCTTAAATGCCAATTTGTTCTATTTGCTTCTATCTTTAGCAGAAACTACTTACTACATGAAGGTATTTTAAATTTTCCGTGTAAGTTCTGTAACGCTAGAAAAATGTTCATTAAGCTAACCATTGAGTGTTCGAGGGGAAATCTTTAGTTAATTCTCTGTGTTTTTTTTAGAAATCAATTAAATAATTTCTAGTCTTAAAATATCAATTCTGTTTCTATGTTTAGTTTCTTTTTCTCTTAGAGCGCATTTTAAATTTCCTGTATATCTTCTTTTTTCTTGGTTGTTTGTCATTTTCCCTATGATTTTGAAAAGAATTTCTAATGCTATATTTTCATTTAAAATAAATTAACTCCGATTACTCTCTAGCTCTCTCTCTCTCTTTCTCTCTTTCCACACACGTACAGACAAACACACACACACGCACTGATACACAAGTCCACATACATGCATAAACATAAACGTTCATACACCATAGATACATACAAACCTACATGCATACATAGAAACATACATACTTACGTACATACATATCTACGTATATAAATACATGCACACACACATACACATTCTTAGTCACATTTAAATATTCTAATCTTGTTGAGAATTTTTTAATCTGTTGCTCAAGGTAATGAAAGACAGCAAATTCAGCTACTAAGACGCTATTTTGCAGTCAGAAATGTATTATACTAACAGACTCACATATAGCAGAAACTATTAAGATCATAGTTAAACATAACTTATAAAGAAGTACAGCTGTGAATTATTAACGACTTAGGTAATAAAGGTTCTTTCTAAATAATAAAGTGTTTAATTGAGTTTAGCATCATGTAGTCGGCAAGTTGACGGTTTAAGTATTATCAGTTCGTAAACCTCCCCTGGTCGTTTGCAGTTATGTACGTAGCATATTCACTTCAAATGTATCGAGTAAAATCAGATCTGATCGAGCTACTTGTCGATTTGTATGTTTATGACAATAATGCTCATTGTTTTCTTCTTTTAAAGAAGGTAGTGTATCATTTGAGGTATATTTAGAAACTATTTCTTGCAATCCTAGCGACTGCATAGAGGCCGATGGGTTGACTAATACTGAAGGAGCGAAATACTTTACAAGGTTAGGGGGGTATTTGAGGACGCTTAGCTAGTAGTACATTACTATCTTCAGATTATTTAAAAGGTTTTTCATTTCTTTCCGATCTCTTATGGCAAATAAATTGCTAATACAAGAAATAAAAGAATACTTGCAATCATTCTTACCATAAGTGTGGAAAGAGTGACTTAGAAATTCCTAACTTTCTACATATTGCAATATCTTTTGTACACAATGTTCAAATTTTATTGGAAGACTCTGGCGGAATATTTCAGCTGTATAAAAGAAAAATAACATTCTAAATTTTAGGACACTGCAATTCATCCAGTGGGCTGAACACAATATCAATGATGATACCGGGAAAAGCAACGTGAGCCAGCATCAAAGAACTTCAGGTGTCGGAGTGGTCTATCAGACCTGTTGTGCAGGAGGACATTAGACGCAAGTCGTATATACTGAAGAGAAGCAAGCTCATATCTGCAATAATACAGGAAAACCATTTAATTTTTGCCAAACGGTTACTTAATAAGGTGAAAATAATCTCTTACGAACACGTTATACATTGGTTCTACTCTATGAGAAAATCTGCAGCTAAGCTCAAAAGTGTAATAGGAAAAATGGCAGCTTGTTATGTTCAGAGGCTTCTTCATGTCATGAGAGTGTTGCACATTAAGTTTCCAGCAACTGTGATGGTTGTGGGATTGATGACAAACGAATAGCATGTCATGTCACCTCGCATCATTCCGCAGGATCTTAAAAATAATGTTGCTGGACACGTGGAAGTGACGGAAACTGTTGTTAAGATCTAGGTGGATGGACAACGCAGTAGAAGGTTGTCGTGCTTCAAGATACCACATCTCACAAAATTTACGAACCCAACAATGGATGTCAGACAATTTGTACGGTCATGTGACACCAAATTTTTTGCCGTCAAACTTGCCAGATTTCAATACCATGAAATAATACTACATATGGGGCGCAATTAAAAGGAACACCAATTGACATTCTCGAAAGCTTCACTGAAAGTCGACGTTGTTCAGGCGATATCCGAAATGAATAAGCGCCATTAAGGGCTGGCATCTTTTATCATTTATCTTTTATTCCTTTCAGTCATTCAACTGCGGCCATGCTGGAACAGCACACTGAAGGGGTTTAGTCGAACAAATCAACCTCAAGACTTTTTTTTTAACCTGGTACTTGTTCTAGCGTTCACTTTTGCTGAATCGCTAAGTTACGGGGACGTAAAAACACCAACAGCGGTTGTCAAGTGGCGGTAGGTGACATACACAAACAAACACACCTAGAAAGATAGATACATACACACACACACACACACACACACACACACACACATATATATATATATATATACATATATGTATATATATGTACACATATATATTTATGTACATATGTATACATATATATATATATATATATATATACACATACACATATATATGTATACATATATGCGTATATATTTATATATATATATATATATAATAAATTATATATATAATATATATAATACATACATACATACATACATAAACAAAATACCCTGTTGATGCTGAAATTCCAATGAAGGAGTTTGGGATCTAGGTTAGAAACCGGTTCTTCCACTATTGGCAAGAAATGTTGAAAAAGAACCGAACAAGGACATATATATACCCGTCGTGTATATATATATATATATAAATTCAAAAAGGAATAAAAACCGTTTACAAGAATTTTATCAGGAAGCCAGTGTGTAAAAAAAATTCACAAGGAAATTTCTATTCCCAAGAATATAATTATTCGTTTATATTTATATAAGAGGCATTACTACAGAATAATGCCACACATACATACATACATATATATATATATATATATATATATATATATATATATATATATATATATATATATATATATATATATATATATATATATATATATATATATATATATATATATATGTATGTATACATACATACATACATACATACATACATGCATACATGCATACACGACCGGCTTTTTTCAGCTTCCGTCTACCATCCATATCCACCAAGAAGTCTTTGGACAGCTCTAAGCTACGGTAGAAGATACCTGGCGGAGTTGCCACACAGTGGCACTAAACCCGTAACCATGTGATTAGGAAGCAAGCTTCTCACCACACAGCCACGCCTGCACCTATAAGAAAGTTAACGATACCGCTTGCGCATTAATGCGGTCATCCTAGCTGGATAGATAATACTAGACGTGTTGCCATCGCCTCGATGCCGGGTCACGACCTAGTTAAGAGGAAATAGATACTTCAGCAGAAGCTTACTATAATAGTCCCAATGATACACACACACATACTCCCTCTCTGTCTCTTTCCCTTTCCCTAACTCTCACTATATTTCTCAACAACAACTTTTTATTCCCCTCTCTTCTCCTCCTAAATATTCCTTGTGACGGGGCTATCTCCCCTATCGAATCCACTTTCAACCTTCTCTCTTCATAGGTGATCAGCTTCTCTTTTGTAGTATAAGACTATAATAAAATTTATGCAGAATATCCATATAATGTTTGCTGGATAAGAGTTGGTTTATTAAATTACAAAATATTTTCTCAAATAATTCTCGCATCCTCTGTTCATTCAGAAAAAGGAGAAAATTTGTAATATGCATTTGATACGAATATGACGGAACTAGCGAAAAAGTGATAACTTGAACCTAACCCTCAAATGTTTCAGGTATCCCCCTTCACTTCCGAAGTCATTTAGGACAAACAATATATATTTGTGTGTGTGTGTATACAGAGTGAAAGTGTGTGTGTTTGTGTTTGCGTGTGTGTGTGTGTGAGAGAGAGAGAGAGAGAGAGAGAGAGAGAGAGAGAGAGAGAGAGAGAGAGAGAGAGAGATACCAGGTGAGGTTAAGAGATTCTCAATATGGAAAACATGATGTAGTGCTCAAATGATTTGAACTGAAATCTTTATCTAGGACTGAGTCCACTTGGTAATCAATGGTTATAAGAGGAATCCATGTGAGCTGATATGAAGATATTAATGCAAATAATCACGCTCGGATTTGACATATAAAATGTACATACATGCTTAAATACATGTAAATATATATGAGGATACATGTAGAGAGTAACAAAAACTGAAAATATCCAGATGAATACTTGTGTATAAGCTGATGAATATTAATATATTTACAGAACAAATTTATATGGAGTACAGAAAATACAGAAAACTACGGGGAGGGGGTCTCGATATTTCAGCTCCTGTTTTTGCTGAAATAGTAGATGTAATGTTGGCAGATAGAGTGTGTAAAGAGGCAAAGGTATGCAACCAGTAGCGGATGCATATAAACATTACCATAAACTGGCATCCGTCTTAAAGGTGGAAAGATTGGCACCAGGCAACCTGGCAATTCAGAAAGAATTTAAGGGTAGAATGGAGAAAACGGCAAATAAGACGTTGGTGGAAGGAGGATGTATGTAGTTCAGGTGGAGGGCAGTGTTGAAACAGAGGAAGGGTAAGAACAAATAGAAGAGATAGCGCAGGGAGAGGGAGAGGGCGAGTGACCACGGGATAAGTAGTAGTAGCAGAAGTGGTGAGTCGACAGATAGGTAGAAAAAAGTGCAATGGGTAGTCGTGTGAAGGGTGGTGTCGTCGATTGTGTTGACAACTGATGATTTTAATCAGGAATTCTGAACAACAATGCATATCAGATGTTATATGCTGGAGACTTCCGTAGCCTAATGGATGTCAAAAACCATTCATCACTATTGATGCTATTAGCAGAGACACACATCATGTAAAAGTGGTCTTACTAAACGTAATGAAGGTCGGAAATTGGTAGTATGACAGAGTAAACCTCTCAATTTCGACTGCTTGAGGAGAAAAACATAATTTAACAATATATATATATATATATGTATATATATATATATATATATATATATATATATATATATATATATATATATATATATATATATATATATATATATATATATATATATATATATAAATGCTAGTACTCGTAACATTACGTGTGCTTCGAGATCACCATTCACAAAAGAATTATGTCAGGTGTTTTGGGAAGTTTATAGAATTCATATGACGTCAGCAATGTAGTAAATATATTTCCTCTAGCCTCAATTATTGCAAATTTACTATTTTATGAAACAAAGTATATTCTATTAGCCTATTGTATAGTAGTATCAGAGGATATTATTTTAACCAGGATGTATACAAGGGGAAGCATATAATTGTTTGCATACCTGATGCTTGCAAAAACAGACATAACAAAATTGAATGGACCACTCGAATTACTGCTTATAGATAAGAGGAATATCTCCTTGAAATCACATTCTACCACATTAAGGGATAAGTCATGCAATAGGTAAGGGATAGAATAGGATCAATTCAACCAGGCATCATATACTCTTGATAATTACCAAGTAAACAGCATTTACTTCATGCACACCATTTGAAGATTGTTTTCTGATTTCATCCTTTCACAGACAGTAATTGATTCAATAATATTTGTACTTCGTAAGTCTAATGTTTCTATATCTATATGTTTGCCAATTACTCTTAGAAACAACAACATTACTAATATTTGCAGGAGATAAGTGTAACAGAGATATTTCATAATCTGTTAAAAAAGAAAAATGTTGAAAATATACTTTGTGAGTCTCATCTGAAATTAATTAAAAACAGTCTCCCCACCACACATGCATACACGTATAAACTCTCATATATAATTATGTATAAAATATAGATAGATAACAATCACAAAAGTAAGATTATTATAAGTCAACAGGAAAACAAAGGAACAAATATTAAATAGAGAAAGACTAATGAATGTACAAAGCTGAAAATTGCGTAGAAATACAAGGCAAAAACACAACAATTGGAGAAATATACAATGATGAAAAAACTGCAAGAAAAAGTTATAGAGGGGAATCTAACGTTTAGGTGTTACCTTTTGTCAAAGAGACACAAAAAATATCAAGATCAGCAAGAGAAACAAAGAATATTTGATAACGATACCAAAGATGTCTAATTAGATGGCAGACAAACGCAACAAACACATATTTGCGCATGTAAATATATATCAGTAAAACAGCTAGTTTTAAATCTCTGAATGAGATCTAAGTAGCAACTATATTACATAGTAAAATCTATTTAACAACGTAAGGTGGCAGTCTTGCGTAGGACCATATTGCTACCTTTTAAACACAGGAAAATATTTTTTTCAGCTGGTTATCGACACACAATCTGTGTCTGAAATATACTGTGACCAAGGGAGCAAGACTCTCTCCTAGCCACTAGCAATACCAACACACCAACGGTTCCTGGGTACTTTCCTGTCCTCGGTGCTGGACAACCGCCGGCTAGAGAGAGCAGCTTACTCAACTCTACTCACAGTATATAAATATAGAAGTGACAGACAGTCACTGATCTCGTTAAGATCTCATTCAGAGATGTAAAACTAGCTGTTTGACACTTTTGATGCTACCTTTCACTTATTTCAGTTGACTGCCATCAAGCTAGGCACCGCCTTGAAGGGTTTTAGTCAAGCAAATCGATCCCCAAGACATTTGTTAAAACCTGGTACTTATTTTATCGGTGTATTTTGCAGAACGGCAGTTTTACGGGAAGGTAAACAACCAACACAGGTTGTCAAGCTGTGGTGGAGGACAAACGCAGACAAACAAACACACATAGATATATACATAGAAACACACACACACACACACACACACACACACACACACACACACACACACACACACACACACACACACACACACATACATATATATATATATATATATATATATATATATATATATATATGTATGTATGTAAATATGCATGTATGTATGTACGTATGTATGTAAATATGTATGTATGTATGTATGTATGTATGCATGTATGTATGGAAGGATCAAAACAGTTTGATTCAATTCTCTTGGTACTTTAATATTCAAAGCATGAAGCTGATCCTCAGCTATTGGAAATTTCCAATGGCTGACGATTAGCATCAAGCTTTGAAACTTAAAGTACCAAGGAATTTAAATCAGATTTGATCCTTTCAGACATACATACATACATACATACATACATATACATATGTATATAAATATATATGTTTATATATATACATATATATACAGTCGCACCCAAAAAGAACTAAAGAGGGTGTGTATGTAGTTTGTAGAGAAAACGGTAATCGTATCTACACGAAGAACTAACAAACAAGCCGAATACGCACTGGAAAATAAAATAAAACAAATAATGATAAATGGAAGAAATAAATAAAACCCTTGAAATATTCCCAGAATGAAATCTTAAACACGTAAGAGACTTTCTATCAGTCAAATTTTTGTCCTCCACTATTAAAGTAGAAGAAATAAAAAAAATATCGATCGTTTTCTGTGTAATGTAATCTCAATTTCAAGTGACTTCGGGCTTTTAGTGCTCCACCATCTTTCACATCTTTTGTCGCCACCATTTAAAAAAGAAAAAAGAAAAAAAAAGAAAAGTAAAGTCGATCGTTTATATAGTTCCTAAATGTTTTAAATGAGCATGTAGCCCCGTCTCATGTTACGGTGCATTGATAATTTCCAAATTAAAATGAAATAAATTAGAATTTATCTGCATCTACTCGAGGAAAAAGAAACAAATTAATAAAGAATGAATTATATAGAAGCATAATAAAATAAGTACATATATATAAAGAAAAAGTGTCTCTCTCAGCGATGCTCTCCCCTTGAGGAAATTTTTTCCCCTATTGTTATTTCTTCGCAAACACACACACACACACACACACACACACACATACATACATACATACATACATACATACATACATATATATATATATATATATATATATATATATATATATATATATATATATATACACACAGGGTTGAACAAAATAATGGAAACACCTTAAAATTTCAAACAGATTAACATAACGTTATTTACATTATTTACATTTGACGGATATTTGTCCTCATCTTGTTTGCTGTTAACACAACGTTTCGACTGATATACCTTCCAGCCTTCATCAGGTGTCTTGGGGAAATTTCGAACGTGGGTTGTCATTCCTAAGGTTTTTTTCGATGTTATTATTATTATTATTATTATTATTATTATTATTATTATTATTATTATCATCATCATCATCATCATTCAGGTCATTGCCTAGAATCGAACTCGGAATCTTGGGATTAGTAGGTCGCGCTCTTAACCACTACGATATATGCCCGTAGGCATATAAATCACAAGATCAAGTGGGATCACCGAGGAAAGAAGATAAAAGCAAAACATCACCAAATAAACATACAGACTCACAATCACACAAACAGAAAGATTCACAGACGCATAAACACACAGACATACATACACGAAAGCGTAAACGATAACACAGAGTTGCAGAACCTGAAAGCACAGAACCTGAAAGCACAGACACACAGACACAACATGCAGACTTACAATAACGCAAACATGCAAACCCGCAGACAAAGAAACACACGGACATACAGCTACAAAGAAATATACAAGAACAGACACGTGATAGTACAGAGTCACAAACACAAAAAAATAACAGACATACAGGCGCAAGAGATACGCAGGAACAGAATATATTTGATAACATGTCGGTCGTCACAAAAAAAAAAAAAAATAGAAAGGAAAATAACTAAAATGAAAGACATTGTTAAAGTGGACCTCTCGGGGGGTTACGGTAAGGAGACGAGATGGATTTTGATGGAAAATGATAAGTATAGAAAGTTAAAAGAGGCTTTCCCAATAGATATAAACCCAACTGGGGCCCGAGGTGAATTTCGACCCAGCGCTCCAGTGGTGAACTATGAGGAAATTAAAAACTATATAAAATGGTAAGTAGAGTTTTAAAAGAACTGTTGGGATAATTTTGAAAAGAACTTTTGAAAATTGTTGAAATAATTTTGAAAGAACTGTTGAAATAATTGAAATAACGTAACCATCCCGGAGCGGGCCTGGGGTGGCCGTTCCATCTTCATTGCATAATTTCACTATTCCATTCTGTCATGTGTTGATTGTCCCCGCATGTGTGTATTGTCCAATCTATGTTAGGCCCTAGTGGGCAATAAAGAACTATTTGACATTTTCTAACATAAATGACGACTTACCACTTCATCTTCTCCTTTTCGTCCACATAATTCATCACCGAGGCGCGAGATTCAATATCTACTTCCGGCCTCAGTGGGTTCACTCTTTTACTATGCCTTTCAATTTTGAAATTCTTTAAACTTTGGGGTGTCCTATATTTCACTATAAATTTTCTTTTTGTTTGAGTTTTGCATGTTGGCGCTTTCTGTCTCTATATTTCTGAAGTTTTTGGCTTTCGTGTGATTGTATCTGTGTGTCTGTGTTTGTGTATTTGTGTGTCTGTGTGTTCGTTTGACTGTAATTCTGTGTGTTTCGTCTGTATGTTTATGTCTTTAGGTTTCCGTACTTCTGAGTTATCTTGTTTCTGTTCGTTATTACTTCTGTGCTTTTGCATGTCTATGTGTTTGAGTGTCTGCTGGTCTGAATGTTTCTGTACTTGTATGTTCTTTACTGGTGATCCTACTGGTCAATATCCCTAGTTTCTCGTCGTAGGTTGAGTTACCTCTTCAATTGCTTTGTACCTCTTCAATTTCACTATCGTTGGTGACTTCCTTCTCTCTCTTTTTCTTGCTTTCACATCTGCAAAGTTCCCGTTTTGTTCTGTTATCTGTTTCTGCTGTCTCGCTATTATTATATTCTCCTGAATACTCTCCTCTACAAATTCCACTGCCGCTCTAGGGCATTTCTTTCTCAAGTACCCTCTTTCGCAATATTCGTAACACTTTGGGGTCTCCCCTCCAACATTATCTCCAGCTTTTCTTCATTTGGTAGCTCTAAAGTTTCAGGTATTTCGTTGTAATATTTCGGGCGTACTGCACAAATTATCTCTAATCCGTAGCCCCTCACGTCACTGTGCAGCCACCACTCAACAGAATTGCAGCTACTCGACTTGACGCCACTGCTGTGGCAATGTGTTTCATTTGGCGCCATTTAGCAAGAAGAAAGTTGTTGACAAATGTTTTACCAGTTCCACTTGGAGCATCCATAAAGAAAAGATCTCATCTTTCATTTTTAATGCTCGAAATAATGGTGTTACAAACATCCAGTTGATCCTCCATCAATATGTATTCTTTATCAGATATATACGCCATCATTTCCTCGATGTCATAGCTGATTTGTCACAAGTACTTAACTGCGCGGTTGTTTACTGCCTGCATCGGTTGAGGAAGACCATGTGGAATTTATCTTGACTTACCGTAGCTTGCACTTGGGTCTCCAGGTCAAGTAATGCCTCATTGTAAATGGCGTTATTGAACGTTAAAGCTTGGTAGATTTACGCAAGCCACATGTCATCAACATGATAGAAAATAGCTGGCGCAGCTGACTTAGTGCTGTGCTGACTACTGCCTTCCCCAGTGTCTGGTCCCAGTGAGATTCATCTTCTAGTAGTCCATGTTTGGCGCATGCTTCTCTGTAGGTCGTGCAGATTTCTTATTGTGTCTTCGAAAGCCTGTGAATGATGTAGGACGTCTGACAGTGTGCCGCAGTAGATTCGCAAAGAAGCACTCCTGCTGATTAGGGTGCACATTGTACATTCGCCCGATGGCCCCACGTCTGAAGACAGCATCTTCCCAGCCCTCACCGTGTGCTCCTTGCTTGCGTCTATTCCATCTATTGTGTGCCCAGGTATAGTACACGGGGACCTCTACATACAACAGTATTCAAGCAAACAGATCACATTGGCCTAATCTGAAGAAAGCTCTCAAAGTGGTTTCTGGTGGATTCAGAACTACATTTCGAGCATTGTCTTCTGTGAAATATACAGGCTAACCATTTTCATGATGTACACATAGATTTTAAGAAGGTGTTCCTACATGTAAACAGGGCGTGACTTTCGTGATGAAAGTGCATTTGTCTAAAAGCAGAACAGTTCTTCCTACAACGCTTGTCAATGGGCTGAAGTGACATGAAAGGCATCGTCATTCATGGTATATTCGTGAATAAGTCACCAACCGAAATAAGTGGATCTATTGTTTAGAAAAATACTATTTATTTGTTTAAGGCTTGAACTGGAGAAATTGTGAAAATAAATCTAACAGTTCAATACTAAGAAATAAGCATACTCAACTTGATTTATACCAAATTATATAGGAAAATAATTGGGTTATTACCCTTGGCTAGGAAAATTAATCGGTTACATCCCTTCGCTAGGAAAATGAATGGATTATTTCCCTGGGCTGTTAAAATAAAA
>NC_142928.1:77637742-77645242 GCF_046866305.1 Octopus bimaculoides | reverse complement strand
TTCGGCTGCTTATTCTCGATATTGCTCCAATCTGGCCAGCCCCAAGGAAAAACTAAGCTAAAAGCATTAGATTCCTTGGAAGAAAGCAGCGAATGTTTACAAAAACAAGGACGGAAAAAAAACGAACAATGTTACACAAATATAATAAGAAAAAAATAAAACAGAACATAACAACAGACGTCTTTCACCTAAGGAAGAATTAAATTAAGCTGGAGTTGTGGAAATAAGGCCTTAAAGCAGAAATACAAGATTTCACAGGCACCGGGAGGAATAACGGTGTTATACATATAACGGCCGGCCAAGAGAGAAAGATCACGCTTGGCCGAACACCGGTCACGTAGGAAGAGAAGAGAGAGAAGTAGAGGCACAAAAAAATTAAGAAGGGGTGAGAAAAATGACAGGGACACAGTGAAGTGAAAAGTGGAGGGAAAGAAGAGAAGGCAAGGAAATGTGAGCGAGGGGGAACGAAAGAACGAACAGTGGAATGAACGAGTGTGTGTGTGCTTATGTATATATGTATTTGTGTATGTATATGTATAAATATTCAGTAACAAATTAAAGACAGCCTTAGGGTTGTAAACATTATCGACTACACGTATTCAATGTATGTGTTTTGTTTCTTCACTGATTTGCTGCGGAAAAGCACCTGTAGGACACCTTCCTCATTGAACTGGGTGGTAAAATAGCTGAAAGTCATAGACAGGGAGAAACCTCACTCCAGATCCCATTCAGGTGATATTTCACAATTTTCGAGCTTTTAATTTGTTACTGAATTTAATCTTCCATATTCAAGGTGGCATACCAGCAAATAGTTTTTACATTATATATAGTCATTGACTGGCAATTTAGTTCGTCCCAGGTTCAGGTGCATGATGTTGATAAGCCACAAAACAGGCGAAAAACCGCTATTCATCACACCTGTATTAGATCTATTGTGAGTTGGGACATTTATAGGCTTTATTAATGTATCACATGTATTTCTACACCCCACATGTTCATATGTCTGGAATACTTTTCATATTCAATAGATATTATTTAAGAATATTCATAATAAATTCCTGACTTATGAACATGTGGGATGTAGGTATTTATCGTCATAATACACTAATAAAGCCTATAAATTTTCATCCGCAAATCATTTTCGTTATCATCATATTTGTCCTAAACTGAATGCTGTTCCACCTGGCTATACAGGTTGAAATGGGACTGACGGACGGTAGTCAAAAATCAGAGACATAGGTACTTTTGAGAGCCCATTCAGAGGCATACGCCCAAATGAAATTAAACGGATGTGTGTGTGTGTATATATATATATATATATATATATATATATATATGTATATATACATACATAAAAATATATGCCCGCCTATACAGATTTGCACAAGAAACTGAAATAGAGAGACAGATAAGCATGTAATTCTATACAAATTTCCTCTGCACTCATTATAAACTTTATGTATGCATGTCTCTATGTGTATGTGCGTATGCATCCACACACACACACACACACACACACACACACACACACACACACACACACACACACACACACACACACACATACACACACATATATATATACATATATATGTATGTATGTTTATATGTAAGTGGGTGTGGGTTTGCCTGTGTATACTTCAATGTTGTCTGTGTGTAAATCAGTGTATGAGTGTGTGTGTGCGTTAGGGACTGAAATACACGCTGAAAACTATCATTTTAGGGGCACATGTATAATTATGTAGACTTCTTTTGAATTGAGGTAGAATAATTAGTTTACACTAAGTCAAATGTATAAAAAGCTTAATTAAATTTCCCATTTTCTGAGTAGAAAAAAACTAACCCTGCGATGTGGAATAACTCGAATCTTCAGCAATGTCTCACTTAAACTTAGTTATCTCTATGCATTCTGGCTTCTCTGTTAAATGGGATAGAATTCGTTACATCCCGGGAAACGACGATTTAGGATGCTCAGTTCCCCCTGTCTCTCTGTCTCTTTATATATATGTGTGCGTGCATGTGTATGTGTGTGTGTATGCGTACGTGTACATTACACATATATATACATATATATGTATATATATATATATATATATATATATATATATATATATATATATATATATATACATACCTATATATATACATACATACATACATACATATATATATATATATATATATATATATATATATATATATATATATATATATATATATATATATATATACACATATACAAGTGAATATTATATATATATATATATTGAGAGCGAGAGCTGTGCCTACACACACACAAACACACACACACACACATATTAAATATAATTCAATGTATATTTCTGTATGCGTGTGTGAACAGCGAAAGAAAAGTGCACTCAGTACACGATGCAAATCTTAAAGAGCTTATATTTAATGGATAATAATCAGTGAATTTGTTCATATGCACTAGAAGTGTGTCCGCGTGGTATTACTGATTATTTCATAAATAAATATAAAATTTGAAAACAAGTGATATATATACTTGTACGGAAATTATAAACTGATCACGTGATCAAATTTGGAGGCATTCGTTCTTATAATATTGAGGTATATCACTTGGTGTGCACGGCACATTTCTCTTCAAGATCATACGAGCAGCTTCATCCCCAATTCAAAATGTAAGTAGATTAACTCTTCTAAAATGAAGTGTTAATAATTAGATAGTGTAGTTTCAATGCTATCAAACTTCAGCTTAGAAGAATCACAGGTCTAGAACAGTGAACCTACATTACCGCTGCCATCAAGAGCTATACTCAATTCAACATTGTGTAATATTTTGTCAACGCCATATGAAAATCGCTAACCAAGAATGACCCGATTTCGTGAGGAAATTCATCACGAAACTACATATTCATAATAAACGCGTAAACATCGCTAGAAAAAGAATGAGATATTTTGGTTCAAAGTTTCCATGAGAATATGAAACTTGCTGCCTTATACCAGTAAGAAGGCCATTTACCACACAGCATGTTACAACTAGCATGAGGGAGAAACTTTGAATTAATCCACTAAATGACCTAGAAGCAAAAAAAAAAAAAAAAAAAAATTCTTAACTTTAATATCACATCGTTTCCCACTCACGCACAAATACTATATTCATATGATTTTAATATCAAGGCCAGTTATTTCTATTTGCACAACATTGTAATTTGTATAAACGAGTGCATCACACTCAGAAACATACACATAAATGTGTGTAGGTATGTGTATAACATACATGAATACATACATATAAGCATTCAAATATTATAGGCTCCACCTTGAAGTGTTTTACTTAAACAGACCTGTCCTAGTGCTTGTATATTAAGTGTCGTACTTATTCCGTCAGTTTTGGTTTTTACCGAACTCGTATGTTACAAACCAACATTAGTTGTCAAGAGACAAATACAGTCTCAAAGACACACACTTAACAATTTCTCTCACCAGAAATTAGTCGTTCTGGGCTTAAAGGAAAATATACTTGTCCAAGGCGACTATAAGCCATGCATATATATACTCTTACATAATAAAATAGTAATTACGCTACTAGTCACTGTTATGAGAGTTATTACTTATTTTTGAAATAGTTTCGTTACAACTTTCTATCTTCGATCTTTTATATTTCTCTTGATATTTCCTTACATTTATATATTGTGTTTCTCCTTCATTGATACATCATTTAGAGTGCTATTTTTGACATTTTCTCTCCCTCATCTCTTTTATCTTCAATAGTATTTTTCGTTATATTTCTCACTTCATTACTTTTAAATTCTACTTCACACGTGTTATTGAAGAAAGACTTAAATCTTTGATCTTTATATTTTTTATCACACCTTATCCTTTCATGGATAAATAGAATGTTAATATGATTATTGCGTTTAACATTTAATTGCAGTATTTTTAACGACAATATACATTTATGCCTTCATTTATAAAACCTCATGACCTTTAGTTTACAAATTTAGTATCTAATGATTTTAAATTAAATTTATGAGAGTTTAGGCACTCTATTTCGATGGAAAAGGATATTTGTGATGCAAAATTAACAAAAGATTGCACAATGAATTACTCGCGGAAATATCTACAACTAACCGGAGGGATGGAACACCAGTTCTTCCACAAAAATACCGAAAGTGACCCTTTCCCCTTTCCTCCTTTTATGTAACAAAGCAGTGCTATATCTATCAACACGTTGTCGGCTACAAATCTAAATGTCCGAACCTGTTGTTGGTCATGTCTAGCATCATCACCTTATCTTCTGTATCCAACAAGCTGGTCTGTATCATGAGATTAAAACATTTTTGTAAGAATACAGCGACCCCCACCTCCCGATTCTGGTCGACTTGTAGTTGTGTACCACTGGTAGCCACCTCTTGCCTGGGAAATTCTACTCTCGCTGCTGGCCACCACATCTATATCTATTGTTCTGATAACATAATGGAGATCAACGTGCTTACAAGTCGAACGCTAACCGTGTACATTTACACTGCCGATTCTGAGCGAGTGCTACTCGATTTCAAGTAGATTTGCGTAACGTCTCTGCGGCAATATTAGAGGTGAGATTGCAGGATAGACTTTAATGATTACCATGACTCTTAGCAACTGAGAGGGAGTGGTGTGAAAAGTCGATAACAGCCACAGAAATACCGAGAGCAATAGCTAACTGCACGAGAGCCAAGTATACTGGTTTTTATGATCTACATTATGGGTTTTACATTTATATTCCAGACATATTCGTCAAGCACTTGTTAGATATCTACAGCGACCAGTATCAGAAATGGGGCATTTATGTTTTGAATGTCAATGAGCGATAGCGCAACTGATAAGAAAACCGATGAAAGGGGGCCGCATAAATATTTTTTTCGTACATAAACAACTGCTGTCGAAAGCCGAGGGGACAAATACAAAGACACGTACGCATATAGACATACACACACACATGTATTGCACACATACATATGTATATGCATATATATATATATATATATATATATATATATATATATATATATATATATATATATATATATAGTTTTAGGGAAAAGAACCAAGTTTCAAGAACTCATCGATGAAAATCCACTGGATATAGAAAAATTTATATCTTTATCTTATGATATTCATTTTGTTTTATATTATACTCATTTATTGTGCGTTTAATTATTAATTTTTCTATATGTGACAGTGGATTTTCATCGATGAGTTCTTGAAACTTGGTTCTTTTCCCTAAAACTATATATTTTTATATATATTATAATCCATAAAGCTCAATTTAATTTTCATGTTTTATAAATTGATTTTAATTGAGTTTTTACCTGTAACTTTGGATTTTGTCCCTAATATATATATATATATATATATATATATATATATATATATATATGTGTGTGTGTGTGTGTGTGTGTGTGTGTGTGTGTGTGTGTGTGTGTGTCTGTGTGTGTGTGTTTGTGTGTGTGTGTGTTTGTGTATATATATATAAATACATATATACGAAGGGATTCCACATAGTTTCCATATAAATATACATATGTATGCGTGTCTATATGTCTTCATGCATATATGTGTGTATGTAGTATGAACAGCGTAAATCAAAACGGTGACGTACATACCTATTCTTAATATGTATCAGTAAATTCGAAGAGGAATGCGATAATGAATGTTTTGTTCGTCACAAGAAAACAACTTTTCTTTCATGAGGGAAGTGTGAGGACTGTGGGACACTTTGTTCTTGGATTTTGTCGCGCCTTTGACTGAAGAGAAACAACGATGCCGAAATACCAGGTGTAGTAACGTCGCTTAATCCAGTGAATCGAATGTGTTATGATCACAAATTGCTCTTCAGACACGAAACGCAACGTGTGGCTTATACACTTTCGAAAGTGCCAGAAGTATTAAGAATAAGAATGCCAGGCATCGTTTGGACACGTGTTATATATATATATATATATATATATATATATATATGTGTGTGTGTGTGTGTGTGTGTGTGTGTGTGTTTGTATGCATGTACGTATATATATATTTACACACACACACACACACACACACACACACACACACACACACATATATATATATATGCATACATCCATACGTACATATACATATGTATGTAGAGAAATATGTGTGGGTGTTGAAGTGTCAGTATCGTTGTGTACATACAAATCTATGTGTGTATCTACACACATATACACACGTACGTGTACTTATGAATAGTAATAATTCGAATAAGACCAATGTGTGATTTATTGATTAATCTATAATCAGAATAATGCCCATGTGTGTCATAAACATACAGTCAATTATTTATTCTGTAAAAGTGTATGTCACGGTTAAGTTACACGACTTTTGACAGCTTGGTATAAGAGAAGTGATTAGTTTCGTATTTCATTAAAGGTACAACGAGGATTTCTTAGGCCTGTCTTCCAAACGACTGAAATTAAGTAGCATGCAAGAAGTACTTATATAATTAGTACCACACCACTTACATTTGGCAGTTTGCGGAACAAGAGGAAGCGATCCTTATGCGTTTTTAATGAATACTGTAATTAGTTGATCTTGTATTCAATCTGCTCTTAGCTATTATATTTAAATATGCTGTCTACTTTTATGGCGTCAATATTTCTTCATCAAACATGTCTATATGTTTCATTTTACACTTTCACTGGTTTGTATTTTGTTTGGGTGTGATAGTATACCAATAATAAATACTAAAATCGTATGATGATTATTAGAGTATTAACTCTCCTGAGATACATCGAAATGTATTGCAACACACTGTTTCGCATTAGGAGTCTAGCAAGTAAATTACAAAAGCGAAATATTGTTATGTTTACAAGCGTACATGAACATATCACATTTGTTAGTTTCTGTCCATGCTTCTTCCATCTAATTACTGCATATCATCCCTAATACATTACGGTCCCATTATTCAAACTTCCTTCCAAATTTAAATACTGACCGTCTGTTTCTGAAGAAAAAAATAAGGCTAAGCAATTCTATGGAGCTACTTCAATTATTTTGCGAGTTTACTCGGAATCGATAGAAGAATGTTAACCAATCAGCATGTGATAAAATCACATTTAACAAGCATACTCCATAATATATTATAATATATATGTCTATATGTGTAGGTAAATGTACGTACATATGCATACACACACACACAGACATACACACACACACACACACACACATAGATGGATAGATATACAGACACAAACATATATAACTACATATATACATATACACACTCGCGTACATACGTTTATATAAGTATATATTTATATACGCATACAGATACACGCAGACCAAACGGACCACATAGTTGTCATGAGTCATAGGAATGGGGTTTACTTACGATAATTACATATTTCGAAGTCAGACGAGGAAAGAATGGCGAGAAATACGGAAATGGGATACCAATGCCCTGTTTATGTTCCAGATTTCTAACATGGATGACAGAAATGCTACGGTAGTCGA
>NC_142928.1:77600242-77635242 GCF_046866305.1 Octopus bimaculoides | reverse complement strand
CGTTTTAGAAATGATTCTTTTCATTCCTATGATGTATTATAGAATATCTCCACAAAAGTTTTGTCAGCATTTTCCGACGAATGTCAAGGTAATGCACGTATATATATATATATATATATATATATATATATATATATATATATATATATATATATATATATAGTTAGTTAGTTAGTTAGATAGATAGATAGATAGATATAAATGTATGTGTGTGTATATACATATATATTGACAGATATAGATATAAATGATATAGTTAGAAATATATATAAATGAAAATTAATAGTTATCGCCAAGCCAACATGGCAGTCCCAAAATTAGGACGAAAGCTGCCGTGAATTAGCTCCAAGAAGCCATCGCCTCTAGCTAGCTATGTGACACACGAAACCTGTGTCCTTTATAACCTTCGAACAGGGGAGGTCAGCAGTGTCCCCCTGCTGGTTTGGCATCTGCAGACTAGTTTCAAGGTGTTGCCCCTTGTCAATGCAGAGCAGCCAAGCCCCAGACAGGCGGCGCTGCTGACTATCTGTTCGAAAGTTATTTATCTAATTTCAGTGGAATCTATCCACTGGTTTTCAGAAATAGAGTTATTAGAGAAATAGAGTTAATAGAGAAATTAGAAATATTAATAACTCTATTTCTGAAAACCAGTGGATAGATTCCACTGAAATTAGATAAATAACTTTCGAACAGATAGTCAGCAGCGCCGCCTGGCTAGGGCTTGGCTGCTCTGCATTGACAAGGGGCAACACCCTGAAACTAGTCTGCAGATGCCAAACCAGCAGGGGGACACTGCTGACCTCCCCTGTTCGAAGGTTATAAAGGGAACAGGTTTCGTGTGTCACATAGCTAGCTAGAGGCGATGGCTTCTTGGAGCTAATTCACGGCAGCTTTCGTCCTAATTTTGGGACTGCCATGTTGGCTTGGCGATAACTATTAATTTCCAGTACCGCTGTCGTAGTCTCCTTTAGAGAGACTTAGAAATATTAATAACTCTATTTCTGAAAACCAGTGGATAGATTCCACTGAAATTAGATAAATAACTTTCGAACAGATAGTCAGCAGCGCCGCCTGGCTAGGGCTTGGCTGCTCTGCATTGACAAGGGGCAACACCCTGAAACTAGTCTGCAGATGCCAAACCAGCAGGGGGACACTGCTGACCTCCCCTGTTCGAAGGTTATAAAGGGAACAGGTTTCGTGTGTCACATAGCTAGCTAGAGGCGATGACTTCTTGGAGCTAATTCACGGCAGCTTTCGTCCTAATTTTGGGACTGCCATGTTGGCTTGGCGATAACTATTAATTTCCAGTACCGCTGTCGTAGTCTCCTTTAGAGAGACTTAGAAATATTAATAACTCTATATATAAATGTATATGCATATATATATATACATATATATATATATATATATATACAAGAATAAGGGCAGAGAATCGTCAATTAATAATAGAATTAATAATTAACAATTCTGCCAAGTAGTTCAGTATGAAAAAAACCTTTATCGGTAAAACTATTTATCATTATAAATATACAGGGATTAGCAATTGAGTTGCTTCTCCAACATACTGAAAATTTAGAAATAGCAGTCAAAGAACTACTGATTCCAAACTACAATTTTTTCTCTAAAGTGGATGGCGATATTTATGGCACACATAGAACAAAAAACCGGAGGGAAAAGCGTAAACAAACCAAGCCTTTAGTTAATTGGATACGAATCGTTTCATGGTTAAGTGAATGGAAATTTCACTATTCCAATCTTCAGCCTCAATATTCTGATAAATTTGAAAGTGTCTCTAAAAAGATTCACGGTAATTTTTGGCCATGCGACACCAAAAATCAACGATAAGAAAGGCACTTACGAATTCATCGGCTAGCGAGTTCAGGCACCTCACCCCAAAGAAATCTATTCCATGTGCGTCACAAATAGTCCCGTATGAAAAAAAGTCCCGTGTGGAAGGGATTACGGTTTTTTTAGAGACACTTTCAAATTTATCAGAATATTGAGGCTGAAGATTGGAATAGTGAAATTTCCATTCACTTAACCATGAAACGATTCGTATCCAATTAACTAAAGGCTTGGTTTGTTTACGCTTTTCCCTCCGGTTTTTTGTTCTATGTGTGCCATAAATATCGCCATCCACTTTAGAGAAAAATTTGTAGTTTGGAATCAGTAGTTCTTTGAGTGCTATTTCTAAATTTTCAGTATGTTGGAGAAGCAACTCAATTGCTAATGCCTGTATATTTATAATGATAAATAGTTTTACCGATAAAGGTTTTTTTCATACTGAACTACTTGGCAGAATTGTTAATTATTAAATCTATTATTAATTGACGATTCTCTGCCCTTATTCTTGTATATTTTATATTTGATATCTCTAAGTTGGATGGCTAAACCGTAATCCCTTCCACACGGGACTTTTTTTCATACGGGACTATTTGTGACGCACATGGAATAGATTTCTTTGGGGTGAGGTGCCTGAACTCGCTAGCCGATGAATTCGTAAGTGCCTTTCTTATCGTTGATTTTTGGTGTCGCATGGCCAAAAATTACCGTGAATTTTTTTAGAGACATTTTCAAATTTATCAGAATATTGAGGCTGAAGATTGGAATAGTGAAATTTCCATTCACTTAACCATGAAACGATTCGTATCCAATTAACTAAAGGCTTGGTTTGTTTACGCTTTTCCCTCCGGTTTTTTGTTCTATGTGTGCCATAAATATCGCCATCCACTTTAGAGAAAAAATTGTAGTTTGGAATCAGTAGTTCTTTGACTGCTATTTCTAAATTTTCAGTATGTTGGAGAAGCAACTCAATTGCTAATCCCTGTATATTTATAATGATATATATATATATATATATATATATATATATATATATATATATATATATATATATATATATATATATATATGCATATACATTATATATATATATATATATATATATACTCACCTACAATGTGTTCGCCAACAGAAAGGGGAACTAGACTGCTGTATATGCATATTTGAAATGCGACTTGGGTTTTGTTAGCAGTTTCACTCCTTTTACAAATCTAACATTTATATAATTACTAATACTATTGCTTAAACACAACTGGACATGTCACTTTGTGTATATAAGACTATCATGTATCATATACGGCAATAGGAATGTTAGATTAGCTGCCAAAAATTGTTTTTAATGCGTTTTTCTAAACTGAAAGGAGAGAAAAAAAAGAAAAAAACGAAAGTCTCTCCCAACGGTGTAGGTCTGCTGCTATCTAAAACAGATAAAAATTAGGCTGGTGCTCTGATGGTTAGACTAATTTGCATGTTCGTACTCTTGACAATTCATAAGTCTTTAAACAACGTCTATTTAATGTATAAGGAAATGCCAATAAGAACGATTATATGGCTGAAATAAAAATACAAATGTGTTAGTTATGTGTTTCTCATATGCAGAAAAAAAAGCGATTGAAATTACTGACGCAGCGTTTCATGGTTCATGGTGTGCTTCTAAAAGAAGACGTTATCGTTTTTTTAAGCCCCAATGAATAGCATAATAGTGTGTAATAGTTATATGAATATACGGGGATTGGACAAAATAATGGAAACACCAAGCATCATAGCATCATAAATTTGGAATATTTATAAAAACGTCAATAGCTTCTTTATTTTTATGTTTTTTTTATTTACTATTAGTGTTGCTTAATATGTTTTGCTAAAATTGCTGTTTCTTTTCAGATATCATCAGTAAAAGGTAATTAAAATTCATTAAAATGACAGATCTATCGGACTTTCAAAGAGGTAAAGTTGATGGTGCTCGTATGGCAGGCGTTAGCGTAACGAAAACAATCGAAATGTTTGGTGTATCAAGAAGTACTGTCTTGAAAGTAATGATAACCTTTGAGAAAGAGGGAAAAAAACCTCCTCGTCGAAACAAAATTCCAGAACAAAACCAAAACGTTCAGATAGGGACCGTTGGACTCTTACGCGAATTGTTAGAAAGTATCACAAAAGTACAGCTCCCCAAATTACTGCAGAGCTTAATGACCACCTCGAGAACCCAGTTTCCACGAAAACTGTTCGCCGGGAGCTGCACAAAGTAGGATTTGACGGGAGGGCTACAATCAGAAAACCACTACTTTCAAAAACAATTGTTGCAAAGCGTTTAGAGTGGAGTAAAAACCTACAGAATTGGTCCCTAGAGCAGTAGAAGAATGTTATTTTCTCGGACGAGTCATCCTTTACCTCATTTCCGACCACCGGACGAGTGTATGTGTGGAGATAGCCAAAAGAGGCATTTGACCCAGACTGCCTTCTTCCAACTGTTAAACATGGAGGAGTATCTGTGATGATCTGGAGGGAAATCCGCCGGCCCAATGGCTTCCATTCATAGCAGAATTATTAGTCAAGACTATTTCAGCATTTTGTCTGATAAAATTCATCGTATGGTTGCGGAACTGTTTTGGGAAGGAAGCGCAATCTTTCAGGATGATAATGCACCAATTCCCACAGCTAAAGTTGTTACTGAACGGCACGAGGAACATTCTACTGAAGCTGAACATCTTATCTTGCCACCTCAGTACCCAGATCTCAATATCATCGAGCATTTATGGTGTATTTTAGAAAAAAAACAAGTAATGAGTCGATATCCTCCACTATCATCACTACAAGAACTGGAGACTGTTTTAGCTGAAGAACGGACAAAATTCCTTCGGAAAAATATTCAAACTTTGTACGAGTCCATACCTCGTAGAATTAAAGCTGTAATTACTGCCAAAGGCGATCCTACTCCATATTAAAATAAATTTGCTTGAAATTGTAAGGTGTTTCCATTATTTTGTCCAACGCCTGTATATGTAAATAATGTGTGATATATGTATTTATGTATGTATGTATGTATATATATATATATATATATATATATATATATATATATATATATATATATATATATATATATATATATATATATATATGTATGTATGTATGTATGTATGAATGTATGTGTGTATATACAGACACACAAACACACACACACACACAAACACGTAGACATGCACGCACATAAGCATACACACTTACGCGCGCACATGCAAACACACAGTCACGTATGTATGTGTATGTGTATATTGTGTATTCTTCGTTTCTGAATAGGTTCAGCAAAATAATGCACTCTAAGTATTGAAAGTTATTTCATATAAACTATCTTTTTGCGATAAAAAATAACTTTAGCATTAGAAAATGGTTTGTAGTTTATCTTAGATAAAGCCGATTCCATTTATTCCGGTAATCTTCAGATTAGTCTTCAAAGTCAAAGAAATGTAACTTGTTTTCAGGTAGAGTAAGCAGGTGCTAATCCACTATTATAAAACATATTTTGCCTTCTGTTGATGACTAGGTATTTGTTTCATTTGAAAACAACCTCAAAATAAAAGAAACGTCATTTAGTAAGCATATTCTTTTATATATTATTTTATTGAAGAATCTTCTGTTATTGTTGGTGAATGTGTTGTTGTTGGAATGTAGATGCTGAAGTCTGTTTGGCGTCTACTGTCGGTTTTCTGTTGATAAGCCCCAATTTATAGATTTATCGCAGTGTTGATATGTGCATTATGATCGTGAAATGAGCATATCTGTTGCATAATTTCGTGTTGAAAATTTCCAGAACCTTGCCCATAGATGAAGCGCACAATGTCACGTCATTTGCATACGGAGCTGGAGTCATCTCAAGCATACCAACTTAAAATAGTCGAAACAAGTGTACATTGGTATGTGAAAGGATGACTTGAAAGACATATTTCAAAGTTATTAAACATCATTCAGGCGTAGTAACAAGGCACAAATCACGAAATTAGTAATCCACATTGAAACTAAAAGACAAGAACATCGCTCACAGCATCAAATGACAGAACAAAGCAACACGTGATTGAATCAGATAAATCCAGTATGTATACATAGACTATTAGAATATTAGAGTTACGATAACGATTTCAACTCGAAGTTAATATTTCGCTAACTGTACCCAACAACACAAGTTTATCTTTTCGAACGGGACGATACTACTTACACAGGAAGGAATAGCCAATATTCTTCAAAATAACTCTCCATTTCCCGAATGAACTTGCTTCTTAAATCTGTGCAATATCTTGGAAAATACATATGTATAACGTACTGGTATACATCTTGATTTAACCAAAGAATTACAATTTTCTTCGTATCAACAAGGAAACATCACTGGATTCAATACACTAAGACAACTCAACCACTCTTAACAACACATGAGCCAACAATGAAGATGGAAACTAAAGTGAATTTACAACAATGATTTGTGAATCTGTTTTCTAATTAATGAAATATTTTTGGCTTTAAGAGAAAATGTTCCGACGAACAAACAGATGGCAACACAATTTCTATCAAGCAACGGTTGTCTTTTGTCGGAAAGTCCTTATACGACTGATAGCCACTTCGAAGACAAAGCCCGTGATTGCTAGAATAAGATTCCGGTATTTTGATCTCAGTTAAGACACATACCTTTTCCTCGAATTAGATTGAAGTAGTTTGCAACAAATAACATAGTATATATATATATATATATATATATATATATATATATATATATATATATATATATATATATATATATATATATATATATATATATATATATATATATATATATATATATATATATATATATATAATTCAAATTATCGGCTTCATTATATACTGAATCAAGAATAATTCGATACTAAAACTTATTTTAATTAATATAAACGAGTAACAAACGTTTCCTATAAAGATGCAAATCACGGAAAAGCAACACAATGTGTTGTTTTTATTCAATTTTCCTTTGATAATAAATATCACATAACAGTATACATGCTACAGAGAACCTCAATCGATTTCAAGGGACCGCCTGACCTGTTTTTCTTAGCTCTATAGAATTGCCCGATTATTTGTGTGGGCATGACTGAACTATATGCTTTCAAATAAGACCTATTGCAAAATCTATTCTCCCTGCCTTAGCGGCTTGATTTTGGATATATCGATTTCTAAATACATTTTTGTTTTAGATTATACTTTATTGATATGCATGTATATAAATACTTACATGCATACATGGGTATGTATACACACACACACACACACACACACACACACACACACACACACACACACACATATATATATATCTTTCTATCTCTCTATATATATGAATATATCTATATATACATACATACATGCATACATGCATATATATTACACGTGTGTGTGTGTGTGTGTGTGTGTATGTGTGTGTGTGTGTGTGTGTGTGTGTGTGTGTGTGTGTGTGTGTATATACATATGAATAAACATATTTTATGCATCAGTTTTGTATTTGGTTTGTAAGATTCTCGATGTGAATTTGTGTTGAAACAAATTTGTTGCTTCAAAATAAATATTAAGCATATGTGTATTAGTATATATATAAAAATACACGCGTACATATACATTCATTGATAGATAAATATCATATATAGATTGTGATATTTTGCAATACACGCGTACTTAACCTGGGTGGCGTTATGTTAGACATCGATTAATGCAGAATTAAAAACAAAATGTCGAATAAATAAGCATATATTTTATATCCTAAGAAATTCTAACAGTTGCTTACAATTTTATCCGCATATCCGATTCATTCAAATGGCACAGTCAGACAGGCTGCGAAATGGGTTCTGCCAGTTGTGTGATTTAGTTGAGTATCAGTTAGTTTGCCTACAATGGGCCACAATAACCTACACTTTTATACTCCTTTAAGTCACAGTACTGAAACCAGTTACTTTATCATGCCAAGAGAATTTCCGAACATTTATCAAAACAGTCTAAATTATTTAGAGTCAACAACGCGAGTACTTTAATATAGAGGCATATACCAGACTATATCTTACTGCATTAGTTGGCACTCTGTCGCTTACGATGACGAGGGTTCCAGTTGATCCGATCAATGGAACAGCCTGTTCGTGAAATTAACGTGCAAGTGGCTGAGCACTCCACAGACACGTGTACCCTTTACGTAGTTCTCTGGGATATTCAGCATGACACAGTGTGAGACAAGACTGGTCCTTTGAATTACAGGTACAACAGAAAGAAGAAGAAAGAGTGAAAGAAAGTTGTGGTGAAAGAGTACGGCAGGGTTCGCCACCATCCCCTGCCGGAGCCTCGTGGAGCTTTAGGTGTTTTCGCTCAATAAACACTCACAACGCCCGGTCTGGGAATCGAAACCGCAAACCTACGACTGGGAGCCCGCTGCCCTAACCACTGGGCCATTGCGCCTCCACCTAGCAATTATTAAATATAATTTCTTTGCCTCGCTAATAATTCACTACAATCTTATAATTGCATTAGACTCAATTATTTTACTATGTGACTAATTAGAACTTACCATCCTTATCCGATCATACCTTCACAGCATAATATGCAAATTATTTTGTTCAGTCATTTGACTGCAGCTATGTTGGAGTACTTCCTTTAGTCGACTAAATCGACCCCAGGACTTATTATTTGTAAACCTAGTACTTATTCTATCGGTTTCTTTTGCCGAACCGCTATGTTACGTGGACGTAAACACACCAACGTCGGTTGTCAAGCGATGATGAGGGAACAAACACCGACACACACACACACACACACACACACACACACACACACACACACACACACACACACACACACATATATATATATATATATATATATATCTATATATATATATATACGACGGTCTTCTTTCAGTTTTGTCTACCAATTGCACTCACAAGGCTTTGGTCAGCCCGAAGCTACAGCAGAAGACATCTGCGCAAGGTGCTACGCAGTGCGACTGAACCCAGAAGCATGTGGTTGGTAAGCAAGCTACTTACCACATACTTTTCATTTTTTACATTTTAGTTGTTGTGTTTTAGTTTTCCGTTTACCGTTGTTTACTTTCTGCGTTTTTTATGTGTTACCTTCTCAGTATTTTTGCGTTTCTTCTATTATTAATTAATTTTAGTTCGTTATGATATGCAGTTTGCACCTGAAGAATAAGAAATTAGTAGCTATTAAATACCTCTATTGTGCACTCTAATATATATATATATATATATATATATATATATATATATATATATATATATATATATATATATGTTATATATCTATATGTATGTATGTATTTATGTATGTATCATGTATTATGAGTGTATCATGGTTAATGAGTATATAGTGTTATTGCAAAATGTACCCTGAGATAACATCTACGGAGTTGGTGTTTTAAAAACCCAACACATATGAGAGAGAAAAATTTATGGTTATACATTAAGTATGATACATAGATTGCTACTTTGATTAATACCGCTTCAATTGCGCATAGAAATTTTTTCTTAATAAAACGGGCAGCTATTCGTAAAACCTGTAAATGCTTTATTCACTTCTTTATTCAGCTTATTGAGATACGACGAATTCCTGTCGGAGCATGGGCCTGGCTGCTAAGGCCCGCCATTGAAAAGGTCCAATAAGGCGTAAATGCATCTGGCCACTAGTCAGTCGAATTTTTACCTCTCTGTCTTTGTTTCTGCTTGTAAATCGGCCAGTCTACAAGACTCGTTCCTGCATGTGATCGGCTAGAAAATTGCTAAGATATAAAGATATTTTTCTTAACATGAAACCGATGGTAGCTTTAATACACAAATAAAGAAGTTTTATCCACCAATGTGGTCTTGAGCATTCATTTTCAGTGTTCGACACTTACACACACACACACACACACACACACACACACACACACACACACACACATATATATATATATATATATATATATATATATATATATATATATATATATATATGGATATATGTGTGTATGTTTATGTGTGTGTGTTGGTATGTATAAGGTGCTTACACGCGAACACTTTCATGTATGTACGAATGGAGAAATAGATGCATACTTATTTTGTTATATGCTTACGCCTCCAATATCGCAGTACGTTTGATATTGCCGACAATAGATTAAAAATACACTGTAACAGTGTTATAACAATACAAAATAAGAACAGCGGCAGTAACGAACACGTGACGAACGAACAATCAATATTTCCAACACACTAACTCGAACTGTAAACTGACTCTGGACTTCGAAGACCAAACTACGAACCGCCGACTCAGTCAAACCGCTAATATTTATATGTAGTGGTCCCGTCTAATCTTATTTGAGGGTGTCGTACTCTCGCCACAACATCTCCCTTTTTGAGATTTCGAATTCCGAAGGAATAAAGAAAATTTATTTATTTATTATTATTATTATTTAGTATTTCACTAGTTTCTTACTTCCACTTTTATACTTGTGTAGCAAAACTGCTCCTATTTCGTATTCCGAAGCATCAGACGCTACAACAATGTTCATTTCAAGATCGAAATGCTCTAGAGACAAATCTGCGATTAGAATTGTTTTTTATTTCTTCAAATGCATTTTGGCATTTAACCTGCCAATTCCACTTAACTTTGTTTTTTAAATAAGTCATTCTTTAGAGCTCTTAATTTGTGCATGTTAGGAATGTAGTCTCGGTAGCAGTTTGTCAGCTCCCAAAACGCGTGTAATGCTGATATATTTGTCGGAGCAGGCATATTATTTATTGCGTAAGCCCTCGATAGATCAGGCCGTCCACCATTTTTATTAATTATTTGCCCTAAGTACTTATTTTGAGGCAAAAAGAATTCGCATTTTCTTCACTCAAAGTGAACCCGTACTCTTTAATTTTCTTAACACAGCTTTTATATGCTCTACATGCTGTTCCCGCGAATTACTCTTAATCAATATATCGTCCAAATAAGTGATTTCAACTTCGCAATCAGATAACAGCGTCCATGATTTGCTGAAATATTGCCGGTGCAGCTTTTAATCCAAAACGTAAGCGGGGTACATATATACGATCCTTTATATATTTTTATTATCAGATACTTTGAGCATTTGTCATTTACTGTAATCTGTAAATAAGCGTCAGACAGATCCAATTCGGAGAAAATTTTTCCCCCATTTAAATTTGTACTCGAGGAAATATCTTTTCCAATTTTCTCTTCATTTCTTCAAACGATTTCTAAAGGGACAAACATTTATGTTTTTGCAGTAGAGACTTATGAGGAAGTGCCATATGTCAAATAACTTCAACCAATCTGTACCAGACAGATTGATATTATTCTCCAGAGCGAATATTTTTGCTCCACGTGCTTCTCCTCAAAATGTGACGTCTGTACACATTTCGCTCAGGAAGTGTAATTTATCGTCCGTCACGTCACATGCAATTTTTACTGTTTTATGTAATCTCGGTTTCTCGATTTTTCTCCATGTATCCGAATTTATGATTGAAATATCACTACTCGTATCCAACTGCAGTTTAATATTTACACCATTTATTTTTACGTGTACGAATTTTCTTGTTTTTGTGTCGTATTCATTTTCTGTGGAAAACACCTGAGCACTTTTTGCGTTCGATCCCCGTAATCTTGTCCTGCAATGTGACCTCTTGTGACCAAGTTTCAAACAACTATAGCGTTTTCGGATTCTGAACTATAGGTCTCCACATCCGTAACATGGATTGGGATATGGCACTCTTTTTAGTTGTACTTTCCGTGTCAACATGTCTGTGTTTTTGCGGTATCTTTCTCTTGAATTTTTTCACGACGTGTTTCAGGTTTTCCGTTGTTTGAAACTCTTCAGCAATGGTTTGTAGGGTTAAGTCTTGGTTCTCTTGCTACATTTTTGAGAGAATCCTTGCCCGAATTTCTCTATCGTCTGTTGCCGTAAGAGCACGTACGAAGATAAGGGATTTAAACTTATACTGAGTGAGTTCCTGAAGTTTAAAGTTTTCACACATACGGTTGACTACTCTGGCGCATGTAATAAAGTAATCATCATTATGTTCCAGTATTCCATTCAAGTGTTACATAACGAACTTTTGTCGCAAACGGTCTTTGATAGTAATTCAATACTTTCTTGGAAACTAATCTCACCCGACTTTTCCGGCAATATAAAGTTACCGTAGCGTTCATGCTCAACCGTAGCTACCTTGCGCAGTAATAGCCTCACTTTCTCCTCATCCGACCATGACTTGCAATCTTTGTTAAAAATGTTCTCGTATCTTCTATAGTACGTAGGAAACATAATACCCTCCTCTGGATTATAAGTGAATTCAGAAATCGAGTTCGCCACGTCGTCTGGCGTTAACGAACTTACCGAATTTTCGGACTTCCTTGACTGTAACTAAATTAACTTATATTGTTGTAATATTTGCTTTTGCAACTCCTGTAGTTATTCCTGTTGCTTCTCTTGGAGCTGTAATTCTGCAGCTAATAGGTTCGCCATAATCGAACAATTTGTATGACGCACAAATTGCCAAATAATATACGTGAGCTTCGAAAAATCCTCGTCACCAGATGTTACATCCTTACGTCTCCAATATCGTAATATGGTTGATATTGCCGACGATAGATAAAGAATACACTGTAACAGTGTTATTACAAATCTTAACTCAAATCACTAAAATAGGCCGTCTTTCTATCGCTGTGGAAGTCTTCCAAATCTCCTTAACAACGTAGCGGTCCGCCTGATGTGCCTTGCGACATGTTCGGCCTACCTGAACTGGTGCTTTCCGTATTCCGCGATCACACCGTTTAATCTGTTCTCCAATAATTTCATTTCGAATATGCTCTTGTAACAATATTCCCAGCATGGATCTTTCCACGGCCTTTTGCGTTGCATCCCCTTCGTGGTAGCCCACATCATATCTATATATAAAGAGCGAAGTTAGGACGGTGCTATTGAAGAGTGTGGCACGTATGCTATTGTCTATCTCTGTTTTGAACATATCCTTTACAGCGCTTATTCTCTTTGGGATTTCAGCACCGGCACCCATATTTTGGCGCATATTGAATGTAACCAAAGTAGAAAACTAGATTAACACCTCGATTTCATCGCCTCCCATCTCTATTTGTCCTAGTGTTACATCTTCCAACTGTATAGACTTTGTTTTTATGCAATTTATTTCGAGGCCTACTGCTAATTTGTGAGTGCCCAGCTCTGTCACTATGGTCTGCAGTGGGTCTGTGGTTTCAATAATGAGTATAATGTCATCTGTGAATCGGAGACGTTAATTTCTGGCCATTAGTGTTCATGCCTCCTGTGCAGTCAATGTCATTGACGACCATTCAGACATCAAGTAAAGAGCTTTGAACAGATGGTATCTCCTTGCTTGAAACCCTTCCAAATTGGAAAGCTTATTGATGGTAATAGGAGTACTATATCTATAGTATATCCAGAATTCGCATCTCCGGACCGTTTGACACTTCGCAATATCCAGAGATTTCAATATTGCATTCATCTCGACGTTTCAAAGGCCTTTTCATAATCAAGAAAAGCGATACACAGATGAAGCTTGTATTCGTTCACTCGTTCCATTATCCCTATTAGAGTGAATGTTATCTCATATACTATAGTTCCTAGGGAAAGCTACTTGCCCACTCGGCTGCTGGTCGTCGTGGTGTTTCTGATGGCTATGATCTTTGAAAACAGCTGCGAGACGTGTTTATTTAATTAACGTGCGAATACAAGTGGCTTTATGATGGGGCTGTTCTATTACTTTTTGTGACATTAGTAATAGTATTTATTTGCTTTTAATTGAAGGGAGAGATTTTGGTGGGGATTAGTTTGTAGGTATAACATTGGGTTGGCAGGTTCAATTGGTATTTTAATATAAGCCTCAACTTTCTTTTTATTACGAAAGCAACAGCAAGAGATAAATTCACAGTATCAGTGAGATACTGTTCGAATAAGTTTAGTTGTATGGCAACGGATTATGCAAGAGATATAGTCTGTAAAAAGGATTTTCATTTGTAAATGAAACTTTTGATTCATATAGAGAGTTTTTTAGGATTCTCTTCGTTGTTGAATTAAATGATGAAAACAATGGCGCTATCAATTAGTGGGATTTAATATTTTAGAGTAAATCACTTTATCTATTGTTTAGGCGTTGTAACTAAGAACAAAATGTATAGTAGCATATAAAACATATGCGCAGGATATATATACATACACACACACGCACACATATGTACATACATACATACATATATATATATATAGAGAGAGAGAGAGAGAGAGAGAGGGGGGAGAGGGATATATATATATATATATAGATAGATAGATATTCATATGAATATGCATACATGCCCGATACGTATACATGCAGTTGTATAAAAAAATACTTGCATAAATGCTGGGAAGAAATCAAGGGGAAAGTATAGTAGTGAGTCACAAAAAAATAAATAGGAAAGAAGAAATATAATGAAATATGAAGAGAACTTACAAAGGGACGATAGAAAAGAATGGGAAGAACGCCGAGACCATTTGCGGAACTGCGAAAACAATACTGGGATTAGCCGTGGCATCAGTATGGAGGACGTTTACTTATTAGGAAAGATTGTGAAAGCGTGTATGATATTGTTGGGTATGAGACTATGTAAAACAATGAATGGAGAGACAATAGACAAAAGCATGAAGTTAGTGCGATTGGAGAAACAAGCAAGAAGCATTGTGGAGAAAGTATGCGTATGATCTGAATGTAAATCGAATAACAATATATATTAGATTTGTCTTCTAACAAAACTTTCTGTCAGAAAAAATAGACAGCTGAAGCAGTACACTCGCGACTATAGTGTTGTATACAGCAACCCTTGAACTGATGCTGCCGACGGATGGATTATTTAAGCTGTTCGCAGTGTCATGAGTAGGAACAGCATTTTAAGTCAACCATGTCCACAGAAGACCGTCCCAGATCATATCCAGATCATATCCAGCGACAACGGACAAGGATTATATTGCTAAATTGTGTTGCGTTCTGCACTCCAGGAAAATTGTCTTGTGAAGTGTGTGTAGTAGGCATCTGTAGAAGTTCGTCGCGCAAGATATATATATATAAAAAAGAAAACAAAACAAAATATGCCTATTCCTTGTTACCGTGATAAAACTTAGTGATAAAACTTGGATATACGGTTCTAATATCAATAGTGCTGGATCTTCTCCCCGACTACTTTTCGCAAAAGAAACATGTCAGAATCGGTTAAAACGTGAATGCAATGTTGATAGCGTTGTACGTTGGTTAGAAGCACGTTCTTCATAAAAAAAAAAGATAAAGAAGGGGAACAAAATCGAAATGTTGGGATGGAGAGAGATACATGTACGTTAAGAGTACAGAGAAAAAGGTTGATAGGTTCTCACATTAATATATGGAATACTAACAGTTGCAAGTCATTTATATCTTTGATATCTTTGATCAAAACAGGTACTGAATTATCTTCGACATAAAATGTGGGAAGACTTCATAGAACTTAAGAAAAAAAAAAGATAATAGGATACAAAAAATGATAAATATAAGATAAAACCAAAAATAAAATAAACAGATGGAAGGATTTAGCAAAAAAAACAAAAAAAAACATTTAATTTGATAAAAGAAAGAAAAGTTGCTTTTGCTTTAATGTAGTTAGTAGCACCTGCGCTTAATCTAGAGAAGAAACATGGTTGGGGCATGCAGGCTGCTTTCAAGCATTTTTCCATTAAGAAGGAAGAAGGCCAATGTGTCAGATGTTCTTATCAAAACAGTGTTTGCTTCGAGATACTTCGCTAATAAAAACTATTTAATACGTTTCCCATTTGCATTCAAATAATTAATATTTGTTTCGCGTATAATTATTGGTGAAAGCTGCCAAACATTAATTGACAGATCACACTATACACTTCAGAAATGTATTCCAGGTTAATAATAACTTCGAAGTTTCGAATTAGTTGTAAATTTTTAAGGCTCGAACAGTATATGTGGCTTAATAATGAATGCATGGAAATGTATATAGATATGAACACACACACACACATGCGTACATACATATACATATAGATAGATACACGCACACACATGTGTATATATAAATACATATGTAAAATTGAGTAATGTGAAATAAAGTGTTCTGCTCAAGAAGACAATACACAAACCGGTCCGGGAATCGAAATCGCAAAGTCACGCTTGTAAGCCTGTTGCTCAAACTGCTGAGCGATACATCCTGACTCAGCTATAGGAATGAGTTGCGACGTCACATGTGCCAAGTTGTATAGGCTTTCGCATTTCCCCTAGACAACATCGGTGATGTGGATAGGACACTTGGACTTGTGCCTCGAAGGGGGAACTTTCTAGGTGTAATCCCATGGTCACCAGTGACCACACAAACACACACACACACACACACACACACACACACACACACACACACACACACACACACACACACATTATACATCTTGGTGCAGCTACGAAAATACATGTCTATGTGTTTATGTTATGTTTGCATGCATGTTTATGCTTGTACATTTATTTATACATACACGCGTGCTTGAGTTGTAAGTGAATTTAGCTATATATAGATACGTGTGCGTGCATGTGCGCGTGCGTGTGTGAGTGTGTGTATGTGTTTGTGTGTGAGTGTGTGTATGTGTTTGTGTGTGCGTATATCTATGTGTCAAAATGCATATGTCGACGAATGTAACCTTGCAAGGGTGTATAAAGAATTTACAACAACAAAGGATAAACGGTAAAGAGAGCCTCTGCGGAAATCTATCTCAGGACCTAAAGAAGGACGAAATGCCGCTAAGTATTTAGCCCGGCGTGCTAACGATCTTACCAGCTCGCTGCCTTCTCCCAACTTATAATATAAAACCAATCAACAGCAAGCGAAATGGTTAGCGGTATTTCGTCTGTCTTTACGTTCTGAGTTCAAATTCTGCTCATGTCAACTTACCCTCTCATCCTTTCAGAGTTGATAAAATAATACCCGTTAAACACAGCAGTCAATGTAATCGACTTATTCACTCCCTCGAAGTTCCTAACCCTGTGACAAAATTTGAAGCCAGTATTAAACCAATCAATATCTTCTGTTCCAGATGCAACAAGTTTCAAGAACAATAGTGGTTTATTGGTGTAGAAAGCTGTACATTTTTCCCATATCGAAGTTCAATAAGCTGACAAAAGTTATTTTATAGTTGATGGTTAGCAACTGGGGTTGCTAATTATACGAATAAAAATTCAAGTTTAGGGAATGGAGCAGGTAAAATTTAGGCTACATATGCATTGCAACTAGCAGAACCTCGGAAGTAGTAATTACTCAACGACTGGTTTGAAGGGTATCACAAAAAGCCTGATTGGAGGACCAGATTTCCGAGTTCTTTTACAGGGCTTAGAAAAAGAGGACTGCTGCAATATGTTGGATAAAGTCATAATTATCTGATCCTCCGGTATTTTCTTTTGTCCAAACCCAGGAACTTTTCAGCATTCCCTCGTATAAGCACACACACACACACACAACCCCCACCTACACACACACGCACATATATATATATATATATATATATATATATATATATATATATATATATATATATATATATATAATTTATTAATGAGAGTAGAAATTGATATTAATCAATTAAAACCAGTGGTCTAGCATATTAAAAAAATCCGAAGATTAAAATTATATTACATACAAAAATAAGAGGAATGACCAGCAAAAGTGGACTCCTATATGCTAGAAATAGATGCCGAATCATCTAACCACGAAAAAAAAATATATGTTCTCAGTAAAAATTCAGCGAATCCACGGACTACGCTGACGATCCTGCAGATATTTACGTATGTAAATTTTAACAGGTGAAACCATGGTACGTAGGTTAATCGTTTTTTTTTATTTAGTATTTTTTCATTTGTCTTGCCCTTTTACAGTCTGTTGTGTCACTGAATTTTTACTGAGAACATATATATATTTTTTTCGTGGTTAGATGATTCGGCATCTATTTCTAGCATATAGGAGTCCACTTTTGCTGGTCATTCCTCTTATTTTTGTATATATATATACATAGATATAGTTTTTCAAATTTACAGAAAAGAAAAGATGAAGGCAGATGTAGGAACAACAAGCACGTGTATTAGTTTAACGCTCGGGAAGAATGGAAAATGCGCACTTCGACAAAAAGGATAGAGACGAAACCAAAAAAGGAGAGAGAAAGAAAACAAACGGAGAGGGTAAATGTTTTTTTTTGTAGGGGTTAACGGTTCAACATGACGAAATAGCCAGAAGAAGGCTGAATGAAAGGGAGATAATGACGCGCGTGTGTATGTGATAATGGTGTGTGAGTGTGTATGTATGAATGGGAGTGAGTGTGCTAGTATGTATGTGTGGGTACGAGCTAAAAAATATGTGGATCTTTTTGTAAGTGACCCAGTGCGTACATTATCTGGAATGATATGCAATATATATGTGCTGGTATGTATGTTTGTGTGCATATATGGACGTGTGTACATATGTTTGCGGTTATCCTGTATGTGTGCAAACACATTGGCCTGGGTGTGTATGTGTGCAAATAACCTAGTGTATGTACAGTGTGGAGTGATGTGGCACTTGTGCATTTGTGTGTGCGCACATACGTATGAACGTGTGTATGCGTGTGAGTATGCGTATGAACGTGTGTATATGTGTGAAGCTAACGTGTGTGTGTATGTGTGTGTGCTTGTGTGTGCGTGTTTGGGCGTATGCAAACCCTATGTGATTGTTCAGGTGGTGTGTGTTACTGTCACCATATAGTGTGCATGTGTATAGTGTATGTTTGTGAGGAGAAGTTGTCTGTGTCTATGCGTCTTGCGTGTGCTTATGCGTCTTGCGTGTGAGTGTGTACATATATTGTCAGTGTGATGTGGGTGCTAGTGTGTGTGTGGAATGGGAAGATGTTTGGGCTGTGTGTGTATTGAGAGTACTGTGGTAGGCGGCATATATATATATATATATATATATATATATATATATATATATATATATATATATATATATATATATATATATATATATATATATATATATATATATACAAGTAAATGTTGAGATAGGCAAATTAGAGAGATCAATATATAAAGTACATTATATACATGAAATACAAAAGAAATAAGTCCGACTTACATAGAATACAAATGATATAGAGAATTCAAGGGGTTGAGAAGAAGTATTACGAATCCAACAAATGTTTCTGGAGGCTCAGTATATACATTTTTTCTTATATTTCATACATCTAACATACTTTATATATTGATCAGTCTAACTTGCTTATCCCTACATTTATTTCTACACCCGCTCAAGCTTAAATCTTCTTGAGCACTAAAAAGTGTATTCTATACGGAGAATATCTGATCTCATCTATAAATTATATATGTGTGTATATATATATATATATATATATATATATATATATATATATATATATATATATATATATATATATATATATATATATATATACATATATATATATATATATATATATATATATATATATATATATGCGCGCGCGCATATAAATAGGAATTATGAGGTTCTGCGTATCTCATTTTCAACTTGCAAATGTATATACAGCTTATTATTTCACTCTCAATCTTCCACCCCCTCTCTCTCTCTGTTTATCTCGCTAGATGTATATACATAAATATATAAATTTATATGCATGTGTGTGCATGGATTGTCGTCGGTTTCATTGATAATTAAGCAGCCGTTCGATTATCTGAATTTCTAGTTCATCGTATAGGAGCATAAGGCGTTCGTTATTCCAGACACCATTAACGCTATTCCTAAACAGCATCAGTGTGTCAGAGTGTGCGACAAGACGTTAACTTTCAGTCACAGTTTGAGCTCATAGTACAGGATTTTCTTTAGTGTCTGTTTATCTTTATTCACTCAAAAGGTGCTGGTCAAATCGAGTCAGCAGAAAACTATACTTGACCAATGTCCCTTGAAGTCGGATAAAATCCAAGATCTCAGGATAGCGAATACATACATACATACATACATAAAAAAATACCATGTTGATGTTGTTAAAATCCCAATGAAGGAGCCTTGGATCTAGGTTAGTAACCGGCCCTCTTTATACTGGTAAGAAATATTGAAATAGAACAGAATAATGACATACATACATACATACATACATACATACATACATACATACTTCCATATATACATACATACATACATGCATAGTGTGTGTGTCTTTGCATCTGTGTTTGTCTCCACAGCACCGCTTGACAACCGATGCTGGTGCGTTTACGCCTTTATAATTTAGGTGTTCGGCAAAAAGAGACCGATATGTTCGACTAAAAGTTTTTCAAGGTGGTGTCCCAGCATGACCTCCGTTTAATGACTGAAACAATATATATATATATATATATACAAACATTCATACATACATACGTTATATTCATACATACACAAAGGGAGAGAGTGTGTGTGCGCGTTTGTGTATGTGTCTGTGTATTTGAGAAAGAAAGAGATAAGTCACGCAAATAACACGAGTTAGATTATGAAGTAAAGAGTGAGACAAACGAAAGTTCGTGGTTGAAACCATTGTAGAAACGCAATGATATCAAACAAGTGTACATAAAGTAAGACATATAATATAATCTAACGTTTCGGATAATATGCTCTATCAAATAGGACCAAGGAATTAAGGGATACAACAGAAAAGACGACATATAGGGTACCGATACCTTTATCTATTTAGCTGCCTCTTTGTGTGTGTGTATATCTATATTTCTGTCTATCTATCTCCCTTTCTCTCCTCTCTCTCTCTCTCTCTCTCTCTCTCTCTCTCGCTCTCTCTCTGTATATATATATATATATATATATATATATATATACACGTCCTCATTTTTATGGAACTATTATCTAATACTGTTTAATTAGTAATAAATAAGTTGAAAATATAATATATCCTTAATTCTTTAGCATTTAAACCGGCCATATGTAGCGAATATATTCTACATGTTTGATGTCCACAGTGGCCTAATCTGTAATCTGGCCCTTCACACCAACCCTACAATATCATTCTAAAAATAAAGTTACCTCGTCAAAAGTTCACACTACAATGTGAATAAAAAAGCTTTACATTTTATAGAGTAATCTGAATGCTAAAAGGTCAATGAAGATAACACTATTGTTATTGTGGATACGTGAGACTATCTCTACGACACAAGAGTTAAAGCTGGAGCATTGCTTGATCAGCAATAAGTATATCATATATAGAAATACATTAGTGTTATAATATTAGTGTATGATGTGTTGGTTCGGCCCAATGGAAATACGATTGATGCTTACATACACTTCTTAAAGCTGATATTCATACCACTGGCACTTTCGAATGTGTTAGTGGGACTTCTATACCGTAGTTAATGGGATTTCTATGCCGCGGTTATCGATTGATCCGTCATGTTTATCAAGCAAATATTGGGAGATTATTGATGAAAGTTTCCGTTCGATATAGCTTTCTAATGTTCTTAGATTATTATACCTCCAGTCTACAGTACCATACAGATCTCTCGTTTTTTTCTTCCTGAATTTCGCATATAACTTCCTTATACGCTTTGTATGTAAAATATATACAATTTTCTTTTTGCTTTGATATCTATGTTAGATTCTAAAGTTTTGAAATGTTTTATGCCCCTTCTATATTTTCATATAACGTATTTTCAAAAGACTAAGTTTTTGATATCTAATGAATTTACTTGTTTATTTTCTTCTCTCATAAGGTTTTATACACTGATTAATTTTCATAAGGAACTATTTGAGCTGATTAGCTACTTCTCTCTTGTGCATAGTGTATGTGAACATCATGTAAAGTCTTTTGAGAACTACGTAAACAAACATTCTAATGATATTCGTAGATTTCATATGAGTAATTGAAGAATGGGTGTACCAAACCAAATGGTGGCCGGGCAAACGAGAAACAACGTACGCGGTAGCTCGACCTGTTATAAATAGCAGTCAAAACCTCTTCCTCCAATAACACCGTGAGAAGAAACGAAGGAAGGCAGGCAGACAGGCAGGCAGGCAGGAGGGAGGGAAGGAAGGAAGGAAGGAAGGAAGGAAGGAAGGACAAGTTAAATATTGTGGATCAGGATACATTATGTTTCAAAATTACAATGGGACCTCTATAGTTAGAAACTCATTGAACGCAGGTCTAATAGTTAGTAACTCTTTGACTTCAGGTCTTCTCGGCAGAGTTAACGTAGGGCTAATCACCAACAATGGCACTAAGATGCTTTCAGGTAGATGTATATCTAAAATTTTATCTCTTGTAACTATCCGATTATGTATAAGAAGATATGGCAAATAATACAAAACATAGAATGGATTTTGAAGCATCCTATAGCATCATGTAAATGAAGAAGGTTCTCTTGAACATAATGAGTTTAAGAATTAGGTAGTTAGAGATAAGTAGAAGATATTCAACGTAATAAGAGGATACATGCGTATATACTCATGAATATCACGCCTAATAGGAAATCGATAGAAAATATGCTGGAAAAAGAAGTCGAACAGTTACTTGCTTTGGTTAATGCTGCAAATGATATGCAACTTTTGTTGACGTTATCTTTAATGTTTTTTCTGCTGTTTCATACAAACGAGGTTAATGTTGATCGAGCAGACCTATGGTAGTCGGTCAAATGCCAGGGTGTAATCAACATATCAAATGTTTCTTTTGTAACTTACATCTGATTACATTGTCTGTTTACACTGTGCACTCCAATATATAAGGATTCATGCGGCTCCAGGAATTGTTGAATGCTTTAGGAGTTATTTTGCAACCTTGAGGTTCAGTTTCGGTTCTGGAGCATGTTATTTGGATGAATTTTTTTTCTGGTTTAATATGAGGAAATCCTCGTGTAAGCTCATCGGATGACCTATAACTCTAATACAGCAGGGCATTTAGTAAGTAGTGGTTATATTGAAGGATGATTAACTTAGGGAGAGAAGTATCCCAGACCCTTAAAATAGTTGAATGAACAACTGGAATCATCAGTTGTCACAATCAATACATGGTCTATTCCTTGATAGAGTAAACAATATAACTTTTTAATTGAGTTAGAAATTAATTTTGGCATTTTAACATTAATTTCTTACGTATGAATATGACTACAACTGATATCATTAAAATGCGAAAGAGATTTTTTCCTTCACCGGGGTTATAGGAGTGTATGTGAAATGAAATCTGAAATCTAAGCAGGTGATCATGATGGAAAATATGACGGAGCTGAGCCAATAATAAGTCCAACCAGATGATGATGTTAATTGAAATTGATTGGTTTCTAGTTCGTTTAGTATGTTAGGTTGCTAATTGGCGCTACTAGTAGAATGAAGCCTGGTCAGCTCACCGGTGACTAAACCGACTTCCCATAAGGCGTGTTTAAGGAAGAAGTTTGCAAGAAAACTCAACGGAAACAAAACAACACCTGTTAGAATGACAGACATAACCAACGTATGGTCTATGGCTATGTAACAATATCACGGTGATTTAGAATTTCGATCTCAATGCCCAACGTGCTAGAGACCATAAGCAAGGAAGCACCACTTAACATCTTTTGGAACATGCCTCTAGGGAAGGCAAGATTGAAGCTACAGTTACATAGGCGATTTAACCCTGGCTGTATTCGGCAAACAAAATAGTTAGATTAAGAGAAAAACTCCATAAATTCTCATTGCCTGTGAGTACATACGAGAAAGCAAAGGTTAATTGAATCAACCTAGCAATAAATCTAGTCAGAAGAAACCTCAGAGCCCATCGACTGTATTTATTTCTAAGAGATTACAATACAACTTGTGTATGACACGCACGACATTCAGCCATACAGATAGAACTATTTCATTTGTTCAGTTTGCCCAGATTTTATGCCTTTTTAAAATGAATTTCCGAAAAATATTCGTTTCGTCTTGTCCAATGAGGGTAAAAAGAAATATATCAACCATACCTGTCTTAGAGACATTAGTGCTATTAGACAAGAGAGTTTGTTTCATCTGAGAATTAAAATAGTACCAAGAAATATGACGATGCGAGGTATACTACAGTCTCCAGCAGCTTCATATAATCATCTGAATTGAGCCTGAGGCCCTTCCTTGTAGTTGCTGTTTGCATACCGGCATGTGGACACACTCAGAATACCTGTTGTATCCCTTCCTGACTACCATGGCTTCGTAGTCTCTGTTACAGCTGTCCATGTCACTCCTTACTGCCTTTACAGTGTCCACAGCGCATTTAGCAGTAAACATGGTATTGGCATTATAATACCTCGGGATACAGATAACTCTTTTCCAATACTCAAATGGCTTTCAGTCCTCCATATCAGCTAAATTTTTCTCAATTGTAACTTTAACCATTATGCTCTCTAACGGCGTTCGCTGTTCACCAACAAAACAAAATGATCCTGAGAATTGAGACATAAAACTCGTCAAATTTAGACCGAACACCCTATCTTATTGAATCCAGAAGGATATTAACTAAAATCGCCTTTAGCGAATAAAACACACACACACACACACACACACACACACACACACACACACACACACATATATATATATATATATATATATATATATATATATATATATATATATGTCTCATAACAGAAATATATGTAACTGTATACAACAAAGATGTTCTCCTGGTACAGGACCAGCAATTTTGGGGGTGTGTTAAGTCGATTACATCGATCCTAGTGATCAACTGATACTTATTTCATCGGTACCTAAAGGATGAAACATAAAGTCGATTTCGGTGGAATTTGAACCCAGAACGCAAAGACGGACGAAATGCCGTTAGGGCATTTTGTCAGTTGCATTGACGATTCTGCCAGCTCGCCACCTTTTACTTCGTAATAACATTGATGTCCGTGTTGCTTAGAGACTTGGCAGTCCTGACGACAAGACTAGTTAACGAAATTTAGTCGTAGCGATGTCAACTTTGTTCATGGATTGTCGGTCTAGGTATACGATGCATTATTAATTCTTCCTTTATTTTTTTTAAGAACGTCATGGGTGATTTACTTGCTTTGATTCAAATTGCGCTACCATGCCAAAGAGCGAGTACTTTACTTCAATATTCTGTAACGTTCCTTATCAACATGAAATAAAAATATTATTCACTTCATTTTTCTATAGTCGCGTTGAACTTTGCATTTCAGGATCGATAAAATGATGATACTAGCTGAATCTCTCCTGAAAATAAACTAGACTTGTGCCTAGATTAGAAACAAACTTACCGTCTGTATTAGTGAATAAGTATTCACAATGAACGGTAGCTTTACTGAATCTAATACATATCTTAAGACGGCGAGCTGGCAGAGTCGTTACCGTGCCGAGCGAAATGCTTAGCGGCAATTAGTCCGTCTTTACGTTCAAATCGAATTACACAGTGGTCGACTTTGCTTTACATAATTTCGGGGTCGATAAAAAGTACAAGTTGATCACTGGAGTCAATCTAATCGCTTTTCCACCTCTTCCGAAGTCTCTATCGTTGTGCCAAAATTTGAAATCGTTATTCACCTGTGTCCCTTTACATTTTGACTACAAATCTCTTTCAAACTGATTTTTCGTTACATATCACATGGTAAAGAAAATGATTAGCAGTCGAGTACTGAATTCAATTTAATATTCTGCAGAAGCGATATCACTCTACTCTAATCTGCGTTCTTGTCCAAATTTAGATATCAATATCATTTATTCACGCATAAATATTTTTTCATAACCAGGCATTTTAATACTGACCGGTTTAACTTTACCCAGAAGTGCAACATATATCTCTCGTTACTAACGTGTATTGCTGAAGCTTCCGAAATTGATATATAGAAAATGTGAGCACTTTGCATATGTTTAAATATTAAATTGTGTAAACAGGCTTTGTTTTTAGATGATTTATATGACTGGGGAAAAAAGGTACACAAAGTTGTTTAATTCCTCCTTTCTTTTCTTTGTAATTTTATTTATTTTTCTTTTGCTCTTTGCATATATGGAGAAAAGAAAGAGTAAAATGATACAACCAAACATTCCATGATAAATATGTTATGAAACAAATATTTAAGCTTATTTAGCATTCTTCATTCCATCTATCACACTCTATACTAGTTCTAGCTAAACTAGCAAGTTGTATTAATAGCACATATGCAGTAAACGAAAAAACAGTTAATATGATTCTGAACATTTACCAAATGTACGCAAATATAGAAGCATTTCACAAATCTGACAATATTTTCGCATTAACATTAGGGGCAGTGAAATGATAAAAATCTACAGCATTTAGCTTTGGCATTCTATGTTGTGTGTTTAAATGTAATGGAAAAGTCCAGTAAAACACTCTGTATACATATTTTTAGCAAATCGTATCATATTTTCTACACGTATTCATATTCTATTCACATATAAGATTGGATTATAGGGATATATTTTTGGATTGAATCAGGTTACTTTTTCTCGTAATAGTATATTTTGCTTCTTATGGCATTACAATACTCAAGACATCATAAAAGTGAAAAGGAAAAGTATTTTCTGTCTGTTCCAAAACAGGAAGACGAATGGAAGTGACAGATATCAACTCTCTTAGCCAGTTATACTTATTAATATTATAACACCCTTGCAAAATATTCCAGTCTGTAAAGACTTATGAGAACAAACTTATCAAAAATAAGAGAACTATCAAAATTTCGTTTGGAATGTAGATTGATAAATTGGCAGTTCGCATTCCTCCTGTGGTTACTGTGTATTGCTACTAGATAGGGTATCGTATATATCTAATTAGCCGGAAATACAATGATGAAAGTCAGAACATATAAATAATTGGACAAAATCCATTACTACTATTTTTCACAAAACACAGCACTACTGAATGTAGCTGAGGGTGCCTTAGGCAAGTATAGTGATTTTTTAGTCATGGGTTTACAGTTGGTTTTACGACTGCAGTATTTAGGTAATATGCGCTCAGTGCCTTGTAGTGCTATTTTAATATACTGAATGCATTTTTGAGTCCTGATTGTAGCTTATTTATCTATGTATAAAAATAATTTTTCTTTAATGTTCTACAAATCATTTTTAATTAGAGGGATTGCGTGTATTTTCAGGCTCGACGTTGTAGTTTATTTGTATTAAGAACACTTTACTTTATGTTGGAACTGGTACTGGTGCTTCTTTCATTCTTATTATTTCTGAAAAATATCCGTGAAGTTAGCCTGTATCTCTCCGTCTGCGACTGGAATATCTCGATCTGTGGCCAATTAGTCATTTTCTGAATTTTTTGTGGGGAAATATTTCTGCAAATATTATAATAGAATTTCCAGTGTTTTGGAGCTCTAATTCAATCATACTTATAAATTTCCTCACTCTTGTATATAAGGGGGCCTAGAGACAATATGGTTAATTTTTTCATCCCAACTTCGATATGGTCTACATTTACTTAATATGTTCTTCTGAAAGCTTTCATCTTATCAGTCAATGCTGTGATTTCCCGTTTTCTGTTTCTCTTCTTTTTCATTTTCAGTTTATTCACCATCTAAGTCTTTTCTTGGCACACTTTTAGCATAGCATTTTGCAACCTGACCTCTTTTGAACTTACGTTTCAAATTTATCACTATTTCTGTAGTTTTCCTCCTACTCCTCAAAGCTTTTGACAATTTAGACTACGCTTTGAATTGGGTTAACCAAAAAGTACGTTTGGTTTTTTTTTTAAGCAAAAAATAAGACACAAGTTTTAAATACAAAACTCCTTCGTAGTTATTACCGTATTTTATACAATCCTATTTCAATAAGTTATCAAGTGCTCAAACTCTTTCAGATGAACTTTCCTGTTCCTAAGATGCAAAGTGTCTGTAGAAGCTCGAGAGGATACTCCATTGAAATCTCATTTACCCTTTTGTCTACGTCATCACTCACGGCCCTTAATGCACAAATTACCACAGATACAAACTTTACAGATTTCATGTTCCAAATCCTCGTAATCTCAGATGTTAAGGAATTGTATTGTTTCAACTTTTCATCTGATTTCTTAACAATCTGGGATTCAAATGGACGTAATGAGTCAATCATCAAGCAAACTCGATTTTCCTTGTCTAATATTGTAATACCGGATATGTTAGGCACTATCATAAGGGTTGTTTAAGGATGTTGAGCGAAACACCCATGTTTCCAGAGGTGAATTTTCCAAACGCCAAAGAATTCCTCTCAACGCATGGCTATGATACTCCCCACTACTTCTGCTCTTGATCAGAGATGCACATATCGTCAGCCACTAAGGGACATGCTGAACTGGTTAAAGTCAAACAAGTGACAAGCAAATCTGTGTTATGTAGCAGAATATTTGGTGTAACCCATATTAACCATAGGACAAGCGATTTGGTGTACTGTTGTAGCTTTCCTTTTTGTTTCATAAGACATATTTGTGTTACATTAAAATTTTTAGTATTGAGCTCTGTATTGTGGCAGATGTAGGGACAGTTGTTGTCTCTGCTACTATCGTCATTAATACTGTTACAGTTACTATAAAGTTACTAACGCCATTAATACCTTTACAGTTATTATAACCTTTTTAGTACAGCATTGCTCATTGTTAGTTACCACCAATGGTGCCTTGATCTGCATCATTGTGCTTGTGGTATTATTATTATTATTATTATTATTATTATTATTATTATTATTATTATTATTCAGTTGTTTTATTTTTGTAGCGTGCTTTCCCTTCACTACCGAGCGCAGCTCTGTGTGCCTTGGGTATGTGCTGTGGTTTGCTGTGATGCTCTTATGGTTACTGTATTGAAAGTGTTTTGCGTAAGATGTGAGCAGGGCCCAGTAGTGAAATTTTCTGTATATTATATATGCTTGTAAGTTTTGGTGTTTTTGTTATATACTTGTCTGAATATTTTTTATCATACCTAATGCGCCTACTATGATAGGAATTGTTTCTGTTTTAAGAATACACATTCGAGTTACCTCTATTTCCAAGTCTTTGTATTTTGAAAGTTTCTCTATTTCTTTTAGAGAAATGTTGTCATATGCTGGTATTGGTACATCAATTAGGAAGCATTTTCTTCTTCATGATCTCTGACAACTATATCTGGCTTATTGGCCTTAATTTCTCTATCTGGGTGCATTGGCATATCCCAGAGTATGGTTGCCTTCTCGTTTTCTGTGACCTTTTCTGGCGTGTGCCTATACCATCTTTTTTCTGCTGTTATTCTATAGTGTTGGCATAGCTTCCAGTGTATGTAAGTCCCAGCTCTGTCGTGTCTGTGAATATATTTCTTCTTGGCCAGGACTGGTCAGACAGAGATCATATGGTTTATTGTTTCTTGTCCATCACCACATATTCTGCAGTTATTTGTTATGTTTCTTTTCATTATATGTTTTTGGTAATTTTTGATGGGGAGGCTGTAATTAAAAAACCTTCAGTCTCTGCTTTGAGTCCTGAGCTTCTCAACCATTGCTGGGATTTTTCTCTGTCTATTTCTTTTACATATAGTTTAGCCCAGTATTTGCCATGAAGGGGCTTTTCTTATGCCATCGTTTATCATGGACCGTTGCTGTTCTTGTTTTAGTTTGGATTTCATTTGTTTTATAGCTTTTGTTGTTTCTTCTTCTTCTTCTTCTTCTTCTTCTTCTTCTTCTTCTTCTTCTTCTTCTTCTTCTTCTTCTTCTTCTTCTTCTTCTTCTTCTTCTTCTTCTTCTTCTTCTTCTTCTTCTTCTTCTTCTTCTTCTTCTAAGTTTTGTCTACCAGGAGGTGATTCTTAGTACCTCTGCACTTACACTTGCAACCCTTCTGCTCATGCGGCAGGACTCGATTTTTTCCCCCAGATGTTTTCCCAACTCTTTTGATCCAGTAGCCTTGAACTCCATCTGCTCCCGGTGCTTTCCAGTTGCCCATTTTTTTTTATTTCCTTCACTTCCCTAACTGAAATTACTAGTTCTGCCTGTTTTGGACAGACTACTGTTTGTTTCAGTTCTTGCAACCATTCAACATCCTTCTTGTGCTCCTTGTCTTTGCTCCAGATGTCACTCTAAAACCTTTGGCTTTCATTGTTATCTTGTATCAACTTTTCATCTGTACACTCTCCATTTATTTCTTTATAGAATCTCTGCTGATCTACTTTGAATAACCCTTCAGTCTTTGGTCTTATCTTACCATCCTTGCTTTCAGTGTAACGAGTTGCTGTTTCAGTTTTTCCATTACCACTTTCAGGCCCTTTCTTTCAATATTATTCTTCCTTATCAGGACCCTGTATTTTTGTTCGCTTTTAAGCACTCCTTTCTCTTTTCGGTGTAACACAGAAATTTCCTTCGAGAGCATATCTAACCCTTTCTGTATTATTCTTTTCCACCATGAATCTTTTCTTTTGTCACTCCCATTATATTTCTTTTTCTTGACATGAACACTAACATTTTCTGCTACAACAATACTTGCTGCCTTGATCAAATTATTTGTTTCTGTGATGTTGTTTGCTCTGATGCATTTCAGAATGTCATTGACATTTTTCGTTTCTTGGTTCAATTTCCACCGATCAACATTTTTAAGTTTGCAAATAATGTCGCTATCATTCTCTTGTTGTCTTGACTTATTCTGTCGTTGATTGCTTTTTGTTCATCTCTCATGTCACCAATAGTTTTATTGTCTTCTTTTAGATCATCTATATGTCTCTCATCAAGTAAACTACCACTGCTCCTTACCTGTGCTATGAGATTACTCTTATTACTAAGAACTGTATTTTCATCGTTATCTCTGCTGCTATTTTCCAAGGCACATCTTTTGATATCTTCGAGCTCTACTTCTGTGAAACAACGACTTTTACTTATTGCTCTAGCTTGATCTCATAGTCTCTGTTCCGTGAGTTGAAACAATCCCTTTTCCCTCCAATGATCATACATATGTTGTCGGTAACCCCTAATTTGTGCACCATTTTCATCTACCGGGTTGCTCAGGTAGTAACACTCCATGGCCACAGCATTAATTTGCTTGCTCCATCTATGACGCGTGTGGTGGTCCCTTTCTGGATATGGACAGGCTGAAGCCGAACCAGAATCTCTGAGCCTACTGGGTGCAACACTGTCACCATCAATGGATTCAGTTTCATTAGCACCGTTATTCACAATACTTTGTTTACTCAGTGTCACACATATGCTGCAGCCATTATCAGGTTGCGCAATTGCCAGTGTTTTTATTGTGACACCATCACTAGACATATCATTAATTAATCAATTTATTGATTTATTTATTATTATTATTATTATTATTATTATTATTATTATTATTATTATTATTATTATTAGTATTATTATTATTATTATTATTGCTTTCTACATCTTCTAACGCTTGAAAAGTACTACAGTGTTAGCTGTTCACTACCAGTGAACAGAAATAAGAGGTAACACCTCTTATTTTTCAAGCACCTTCCGGAGTATTTGGGCAGTTCCAAGCAGTGCTGTTTCCTGCAAGTGTTCCACGCTTATTGTAGCCCCTATTTTTTCTACGTACTTCTCGAGATTTTTGCTCACTCTTCCTAGGGCTCGACAATTATTCGTGCTACTGCCACCTTTTTCATCGACCACAAGTGCTTAACTTTCCAAGCCAAGGTAACTTGTCATATCTATCAACTTTTCTTATGCTATATCTATGATCTAGCATAGTTTGTTTTCTTTCTCAATTAGGACTATGTTTGACTTCCTCTTCTCTATATCATGGTCACACTGAATCATAAAATCCCATACGAACTTTACATTTCTATTTTCAACGATACCTTCAGGTTTGTGTTTTCATATTCCTTCTGGGGTAGTGGCGAATATTGGCTGTTAATATGCGTACATTGGCTGATAATATGCGTACATTGGTTGATAATATGCGTACATTGGCTGATAATGTGCATACATTGGCTGGTAATTATTATTATTATTATTATTATTATTATTATTATTAGTTTTATTGTCTTCTTCCAAACCATCTATATGTCTTTCATCGAGCAACTATCACTGTTTGTTTCCTTTGATTTACAAGAGATTTCACCCCTGTTTTCTGCTATGAGATTACTTTTATCAGTAGGAACTGTATTTTCATCGTTTCGTCTGCAGCTTTTTCTAGTACCTGTCTTTTGATAGCTTCGAACTCTACGTCTGTGAACCAACGATTTTTTCTTAATGCTCTAGCTTGATCACATAATCTCTGTTCCGCGAGTTGAAGCAATCCTATCGGAACTGTTTAGTATCGCACGTTCTGTCCGTCAGGGCTGCCAGCTGTCACCGCTTCTGTACGTGCTGGACCACTTCTGTATGAAATTGGACTCAGGAGAGCAATGTCTGTCAGCGTACGCGGACAACATCATCTTCCTGGTGCCGGACGCCTCCGAAGTAAAGACTGTCGGTTCCATTGTAAGCGATTATGGATCGCTTGCAGGAACACAAATCAATGCCGCCAAGTCGATAGGATTATAACTGGGCACCTGGAGAGGCAGATTGATGCTGTCAGACCCTGGACTGACGGACCACTTAAACTGCTCGGGGTCTGGTTTGGTCCCGACCGCCAGGTGGATAAGAATTGGGAAGAAGAGACGAACAAGGTAGCCTGTCTTGCCCAGAAATGGGTGGAGAAGAAGTTGTCCCAGAAAGATCGGGCAGAGGTGACGAATGACTACATCACTGCTGTCATTATTTTTGTCTGACCGTCGTGCCTTGTTCCGGTTACTGCTTGATTAGAGGTAGCGTATTGTTTTTATTTTCTTGTGGAAGGGACGCGTTCCAATGGTCAGGCGGTCAGTCTGCTGCCAACTCCTCTGCGTGGGGGCTTAGGTATTACATGGCCACCTGCAACGATTACTTCTTGAAGGAGCTGCAGTCCTGGGTAAATGATAGGCCGCGACTGGGCGCCTGACACTTAGAATGTCGTCAGGCTCTCATTGTTCTCTACAAGTCAGGCAATAGGATCTGTAGATCATATATAGTTAAAGGATCGTAGCTATACACAGCTGTTGTCGCGTGTAGGACAGATCCGTCTGTCAGCCGAGTCCATGATGATAATTGCCTCACCTCTTTCCTTTAATCGGGCAGGCAAGGCAGTTTTCCTTCGTCTAGTGGCTGTGGAGAAAGAGGTAGTCTGGTGGACGAGGCTGAAACATTCCTTTTTGGTAAAGCCCTCATGCGCTTTTTCAAGTTTCACTTGAAAAGGAAAGTGTGGGTAGAGATAGAGAGAGAGATAGAGAGAGATGCCGTCCTCTAGTGAATTTATGAAAAGGTGGGTGAAAGTTGCGAAAATGGCAACGATGGATGGTACCACTCTCAGTGTTGACATGTGAGTCGGAAGGAAAGAGTAGGAGAGGGCATTCATCCTTGGTATTCGGGTGATCTTAGACGGCGAGGTTCTTCGATTATCCCTAGACGTCCTCCTGTATCAGGAGGACCCCATCACTATCACTTTCCCCCTCTTCTTCTTGTGTGGTATACTATGTATACTTCCTTTCTTCTTATGTATGCCGTGTATACTTTTTTATTTATCATTCTATCATATGTAAATCCCCACACTTTATGTCTGTCTTTGTATTGTTCCCCTTATCCATTGCCCTGGTGGCAAATAAAAGAAATCATTATTAATGTTGTTGTTGTTGTTGTTGTTAGTAGTAGTAGTAGTAGTAGTAGTAGTAGTAGTAGTAGTAGTAGTAGTAGTAGTATTTGGGCAAATGCGGGTGTGTTTAGACTTAGAGCGGAGGAAAAATCTGTTTACATCGTTTATACTTAATGGAGAAGAAAATAAAGAAATATTGGTTTTTGGATGACTACGCTTTGGAATCCGTAAATATCTTCCGCTTTCACCTAAGAATGAGGTAAATAATTTTCTTTTATTTTGTAAGCGTTCGTGTCCTTGTGGCACAAAATATTCTTTATCGTTTAGCAAAGAGAGCGTCAACAATTTTGAACAGGTCTTATAAAATTTTCTGTTCAAGAAATGATTTGAGAAACTGAAAGACAAAAATGATAACATATATAAAGATGTAAATAAATCAGTTTATTAACCAGGAAAAATAACGCTCACAACGGCTCTCAAAAATGAAAAACGATAAAAATATGCCAACAAATATTTTGTCAATATTGTCTGCGAACACATTATTCAGAATATAGGTAAACTTTCTCACTCCGTCTCTCTACTTCCCTCTCACTATCTATCTATCTATCTATCTATCTATCTATGTAACTGCCATATATCTATCTATTTTTTTTTTACCTAAAACAAAAAGAGTCTAAAATAGGTATGCCATGAAATATTGTACATCATTACCTGACGCTTTTATCGCAGAGAAAGCAAGTTGAAAAGTGGTATATCTCTGACTACTGAAAATCTGGAGAAGTATTCATTAACCCATAAATGAGAAGCAAAAAGAATGATTACTATATCAAATTCTGTGGTTTCTATCAGTCAAGGAATGCTTTTGAGACTATATGTTTTATCTAGAAGGAAACGAAGCATCAGGCTTGCTTGATGCACTAAACAATTGGCTATAGGTACTTGACACAATCTATTAGCCAGTGGAACACAAAAGTCATGTTCCGAGACTTTTGCTTATCTTTAGTTATCTTTATCTTTGTGGCGCACACGAGCAACTTGTTAAAGAATTCACGATGTTTAAAAATACATGTGGTTGGGCGTGATCCGCATAGACATATGGTATTGATAATCTCTGAAGGCTACAATGCAATTGTCGGTGCAGGAAAATAAGCGACATCAAGTTGAGATACTTGTAGGTTATCTGCTCTGATGAGACGAAAATGCAGATGTGGTGGGTGATAGTGACGGAAAGCAGCAGAGCCAGCAGCAACAACAGCAGAATCAAGAAACCTCTGTTTACAAAAGGCTATCAGTCTGAGCCTTCAGAATGGTTGAACATCTCATCTTTTTATCTGGCTCAACGACCAGTGAAAGGGACCCAGAAGACTCCACTCCCAGTAATAACATCCAAACATCTTGTAGTGACGAGAAATGAATGGAGGTTGAAGTGATGAGGAAATTGTGGTTCACCAAAAACATGAACTCGCTAAATAAAGGGTGTTCGAATCGTAGACAAGTTACAAACGGCTCT
>NC_142928.1:77562742-77595242 GCF_046866305.1 Octopus bimaculoides | reverse complement strand
AAGTGTTTTTGAATGGCTTATAAACACCTTCCCCGCTGCAATTGTTATATATACATGAAACGCCGGTGTTAAAACGGGGGTAGCTGATGAAGGAAAATGTTCTCTATGTGGCTTGTGTGTTTTCTGTACTCTGATTATCATTATTTTCTTGTCTACGTTTTGTTTGCAATGTCCTGTACACAGATATGCACCTCTACATACAGGTGGATGTCGGTATGCACATACCTGTACGTATATATGCATATACTCATTTACTATTTGTTTCTCTCTCTCCCCCTCTCTCTCTCTCTCTCTCTCTCTCTCTCTCTCTCTATATATATATATATATATATATATATATATATATATATATATATATATATATATAAATATGTATATATATATATATATATATATATATATATTTATATATATATATATATATATATATATATATATATATATATATATATAAATATGTATATGTATATATATATATATATATATATATATATATATATATATATATATATATATATATACATATATATATATATATACATATATATACATACACACACATACATACATACATACATACATACATAAAGCATGATTTATTCGTGATCAGAGGTGTTTGAAAACCGAGGTACCACTGTATATATGTATATGTATATATATGTATATATGTATGTATGCATGTACGTGTGTATATATATATATATATATATATATATATATATATAATAATTGCAGCGTGGAGGGTGTTTATAAGCCATTTAAAAACACTGCACTATATATATATATGTATGTATATATATATATATATATATATATATATATATATATATATATATATATATATATATATATATATATATATATATATATATATATATATATATATATATATATATATATATATATATATATATATATATATATATATATACACATACATATACAGACATACGTGTGTACATACAGAATCACGGATACATAGACTTATGTAATTCATAACGAAATGGAAATATATTACTAAATACTCGTTGGAGTATATATTGTACTATTGGATGTTTTCGTGTTATTGTTTACATCTTTTCTCTTGTACAGATCTTCTGTGGAGACACATAATGTTTTTCAGTATTAAAAACGTATAACACCAAGGTGGTTCCTGGACAAATCCCGTTCATTAGTTATCCTAGGATGTGTGTTCGTTACACGCTAACATCATCGGAAATTTTAGTTGATATACAACGTCCATAAGAAATTTATATCACATCTCCGTAGGAACTGTTAGGAGATCATTATATACTGAAGAAACGTAACACACAAGGATTTTGGAAATTCTCTGTTATTAAATTTTCCCAAATTCAAATTTTGCTCTCCTGGCATTTATTTCATGTTTAGAATGTTACGTTGTTACCTCTGCATTTCTGTTGTACGTTCAATCAGCTTGCAATTCAAACAGGTATCGTTTAGATAAGTGACTAAATGTTTGGAGTTTGAAGTTACTCACGGTTAATCAATAAGAAATGATTACTTTACTCATGTTAAAGATATTAGCAGATGGTGTTGGTATTGAGAAACGTTCATTTGTTCATAAATACTATTTTCTACCTGGAAAATTGTATGAATTTTCTGTCTCAGAAATGATTAAACCTCACTTTATTGTAAAATTTGTTTCATCACTGTCTTTTAGATAAGAAATGTATTTAGATAATGAAGTGGAATTATTTTTATACTTTGCGATGGACAAATGGTCATTCTGGCTGTATCGAGTTTTAAATTACATTGCAGTTAACTCGACATATGTCTTTTCCCTGCATTTACCAATTTAAAAAAAATCATTTTCGGCAGACATTTTAGCATAATGAGGTTGGCATTTGCTTATTGTTAATTTTCATTTGAGATTAATCAATTCTGCTTCGGCATTTCTGATTATTGCTAGAACCCTATGATTCTCAGATACCCAGACATCTACAAACAACATTAACTGATTTTCGATTAAATATTTTATAAAGTCTGCTGAATGTGGAGAAGTTTCAGCAAGCTGTTTGCAATTATTTAGAATTATATCTTTATTGTATGGAGGTTAATACAATAATATCATTCTGATTTTGAGTTTGGTTGTTTAAGTGTGATTATTCAATTCGTTATTGAAGCCGCTCCATGCAAAGATTTTAGCTTACCCATCATACCCTATAGAATTTTGCACAGAAATAGACGTTCGATTACGGAAGCAGTACCCATATAAAGACCAAAAGCTATAATTAGCGTGAGACATATAAGCTACGAAAGCATACCAGATTATGCATAACATTTACGCTCCTAAGGTCACTTTCTGGCAGGAAAAACTGCACAACCATAAGCCATCCAGTATAAAAGTACAGTGCACAAGCAAACATCACTGACCGTCCTGATTTTGAAGCGCAGCTAGTCTGGAAGCATTGATGAATTAGGCAATTTATTATTCTAAGTGTACGATCATGTCCAGATACATAGAAATCATCAAAAATGTTGGAACATAACACATACATAGGTATATATTAAGTTTATATGTATATATACATATATACATATATACATGTACATATAAACATATATAAAGACACACACACATATATATCTGTATAAATGTAGGTATGTATTACTGCGAAGGTCGATATATATATATATATATATATATATATATATATATATATATATATATATATAAATATGTATATGTATATATATATATATATATATATATATATATATATATATATATATATATATATATATATATATACATATATATATATATATACATATATATACATACACACACACATACATACATACATACATACATACATAAAGCATGATTTATTCGTGATCAGAGGTGTTTGAAAACCGAGGTACCACTGTATATATATATATATATATACCACTGTATATATATATATATATATGTATATATATGTATGTATGTAATGCATGCATATATGGATGTATATATGTATGTATATATGTATGTATATATATATATATATATATATATATATATATATATATATATATATATATATATATATATATATATATATATATATATCTATGTATGCTTGTATATAGGAAATTTACATAAAAGTCACGAATACAAGCAGAAGGTGGAAAGCTGAACCATCTGGAATTTTATGTACATTCTCCGTCACACACACACACGCGCGCACACACACAAGCACACACGCACGTACACACATTCACGTGTACATGCACAGTAAATGCATTCACACAAATACACAATCACACATACAAATGCTCTGCGCGCACACAATCATACATCCACATATTTTGATGAAACATCGTGAAGAGAAAATAAATTGATTTTCCATTTTATAGTCGATCACCTTCGGCTAAAAGAAATTTTCCATTTCTTATGACACTCTAAAATGTTAAATTTCTCTTCATATTTTGTGTGTACAATAGCCTGGCTAAAGTGTGTAATATTCAAGAACTATATGCTTCATAATTACACAGACACACATTTATCAAATGCATCCAGTTTATCTATCTATCTACCTACCTACATAAATATGTATTCATGAATGTATGCATGTATATAAGCATATATATATATACATATATATATATAGTCGAAAGATCTGTTGGTTTGTCCTGTTATTATTCCTACTGTATTTGAATAACATTGTTCGATTTTTTCCCGTCCTTGTTCTTGTATACATTGGCTCCTTTCTTCCAAGGAATCTAATGCTTTAGCTTAGTTTTTCCTTGGGGTTGGCCAGATTGGAGCAATATCGAGGAATAACCAGCCGAAATTGCAAAGGTAATCTGGATCTCGACTGAATGGAGGAAACTCCGAATGACCCGTCCGTGATTTCTTTGTATCGTCTATCTGGATGTTTTGTCCCTCTCTTTTATCACCTAACTCTCTTGATGTTTTGCATTCTTGTCGCATTCTGTATTATATATATATATATATATATATATATATATATATATATATAGCGGCGTACGTACACCTGTCTCTTATATGTATGTATACATTTTTCTGAATCTTGTATGACTCTATTTCTGTCTATCAGCCCCTTCACCCTTATTCGTTCATTCCACTGTTCGTTCTTTCGTTCCCCCTTTCTAACATTTCTTTACCTTTTCTTCTCCCTCCACTTTTCACTTCACTGTATCCCTGTCACTTTTTCTCGACCCTCCTTAATTGTTTTGTCCCTCTGCCTCTACCTCTCTCTGTTCTCTTCCCACGTGACTGGTGTTCGGCCAAGCTTGGCCTTTCCTTCTTGGGCGGCCGTTGAGAGTGCAGCATCGTTATTCCTCCCTGTGCCTGTGAAATCTTATATCCCGGCTGTAAGGCCTTATTTCCATATACGCCAGCTTAATTTTATTCGTTCTTAGTCGAAAGACATCTGTTGGTTTGTCCTGCTATTATTCCTACTGTGTTTGTACTACTGTCCTTGTCTTTGTATACATTCGCTGCTTTCTTCCAAGGAATCTCTCTCTCTCTCTCTCTCTCTCTCTCTCTCTCTCTCTCTCTCTCTCTCTCTCTCTCTCTCTATCTATATATATATATATATATATATATATATATATATATATATATATATATATATATATACATATATATATGTAAAAATATGTGACACTTATTCGGTAGCCATGATAAAACTGCGAATTTCGGATGCCGGGGTGGGAACCCACGACAACATCTCTTCAGTTATCCTGCCATTGAAAATTCCTGTGAAAAATGACCGTTAAAACAAGAGGAAATTACTGTGTGGTTGACTGTTATTAAGACAAAAGAGCTATAGACCGCTAAGTAAGGAGAAGGGGTAAAAGTAAGGGAGTAGAGAAGTCTATAGTGTTCGTGTAAGCGCACCAATCCGTACATTCACCTATATTTATACACTAAACCACCCTCGCTTGAAACACACACATGCTCACCCACATATTCGCCAAAAACTATACACCTATGTACATATACATATATATAGCCGCATACACACCCACACAAACACGCACACAACAACCTCACACGCACGCAAAAAAAATTATAGGGCTAAAAACAAAAACAGAAGAAAGTGAGAAAGCTATAAGGTTAAAATGCGTCTAATATGCGCATATTTTCGCATGCACGCACATACATCTATATACACACGTACCCTCACACACGCACACATTCACAAGCGCACACATAAGGTTCCCTGTATGTGTCTATAGACGCACAAGAAAAAACAGGGGAGGGTAGAAAACAGAAAAATATGTGTGGAAAAAATGCAAAACATTAACTCTCTAATTATGTAAAAAATATAAAAATATAAAAGATCCAAGTAAAAAGTATGGAAGGATAAAAAGCCTATACATAGACACAATATAGAAAGCAAGTCCTATCAGTACACTCAGGGAGACCAAAAACGTAGCAAATATTTGGCCACATGTGGACATGATCCGAAAAGTTCAGTCTTTGAATTTAGACATGTGGCGGGGTCTAAGCTGCCTTTCCAGATGAGCTATCTTTCCATATCACAGAGACCGCACCTTCCGCTGCCGCTGGTGTAAGGTTTACACTTGGCTAAGATCTTCCAATGGATGTTGTAACTGACACCTTTATCTTTTAAAGACCATATATGACTGTATAATTTGGTCGTTTTCCTTTTGTCCCAGTGCCTGAAACTCGAAGTGTGATTATTGAATCTGGCCTTGGAATTACCCTTCGTGAGGCCCACGTGTTTCTTCGTCGAAATTGTGTCCTTAGTTGATATAGAGTCCACGGTGGCCTCATAAATGATGGTTTCGGACATGCAAGCTCCATTTAGCGGGCACAAATTTTTATCTCTGCATGAACAGCTGGCTTCATATTGTGGTTTTTGTGTGTTGTGTGCGATTATGTTTTTAAAATTAGCAATTGAGCTGAAACTGATTTTTAAGTTATGTCTGTTGAAGATCTTTCTATAACTATGGTTAAGTGGAAAGTGTCTGTGTATCAGTGCCAAGAAGTATATTGAAGGTCACTTCCGGTGAGTAGGGGTGTGTGAACCAGATGTTTTGCCTATTCCTATGCTTTCTTGTTTTTGTTACTAGACTAGTGGCAGGTGTATAGGTTATTTTCTCGTTAAAACCACTATCTTTTAGAACCTTATTATAAACTGGGGCAACGCTATTAAACATGTCCCTATCAGAGGAGAGGCTAGAAATTCTTTTACTAATGTTTTTAACTAAATTTTTAAACACTATGGGGGGATGGCAGGAACCCACATTGACGTAACTAAGTCTATCGTTGGGCTTCCTATAAGGTTTATAAATATTCTTATTTAGATCTAGGGACACATCTAGGTAATTGACAACGGTCAGGTTGATATATGTAGTTATGCTAAGACCGAATGTTTTCATCAAATGGTCTTAGCATTGTATGTTTATGTAGCATAAGCTTTTGCAAACAAGTAGGATCATCTTAAATGTAGAGAAATAACACAAGCTGCTCCACGCTTTAAGAGGCTTTTTGACATGTACGCTGGCAATCACGTTTATATGGGTAACTATATGCATAAACATACACATATTTTAAGTTTGGTGCTGTAGAAGTTGTAATCAAAAATATAACGTGATGATGTATTGTGTGAATAAGGCCAGAATTCTGTTTTCTCCCCGATGAGTAGCTCCAATCCAAACAATAATTTTTGCTTCTTATGCCATTGCAAAATATGCTGCCTAATTCTGTAAATATTATTCGATACAAATGACCATTCACTAATCTCGAATTTTAGTGACCACTGTACGTGAATATATTCTTCTGGGATTCTTCGTTAGTGGTACACAAATAAAATCATTACTATATCAAGATTACTCCTATAGAGTATTTAAGCTCTGGGGGAAGCTGAATGCAATAATACTATATTGATTAGACTGAATGCTAAAACGATAAGAAGATGTACATGTGAAAGTTCTTGGGAAGATTACCCAAAACTTAGGCAATGAAAAATATACTAATCCTCGTAGTGCATACAGTTGCATATTACCAAGATTCCACACTTTGATCTCCTCCTGAAATACTTATCTATCTTCAGTTTCAAAAGCCGGATACTTCTCAGTCCAGGTGAAAAACGCGAGAGATTTACATGGATCGAATGGAAACTTACACAAATAACCCTCAGATAACGTACCTTCTAAAATCTCTCATAGTTCACATGTACCAAAGTCACGGCGAGGGACACATATGAGAGCAGCTGAATCAAATACCTTCACTGATCAAAATCCAACGAGAGACGAAAGTTGTAGGAACAACTGAAGTGACAGCAGTGAATCTTCAGGCGTACATGACTCGAGTTGAATCTAATAAAAGAATACATGCTTAAAATGAATATTAGTAAATGTCTCAGGAACAAATTAAGTAAACTACACAATTAAAGTAAGCACGGTTTAAATTCTATGTATCTTACACAATCTGTGAGCATTACACACACACACATATGTATGTGCGTAACTTTCTATCTATGTTAGTGCATGTGAGTCTATGTGTATGTATGTGTTTGTGTCTGCTTCAGTGTGTGTGTGTATACTAATCAGACAAAACTGGACATTACGATTTTACATAAATTTATTCACTGTTACGAACGTTTCAAACGGCTTGAGGTATTGTTCCTCACTTTTCAACCGTTTGTATGCATTATTGATTACTTAATCAATTAATTAATAGAACAGTTGAACAGTTAGCCCTCAACCAATCTCTTAAGACCTTAAATTATTGTGATAGATTTTCTGTGTCTCAAACAGATATACTTGTGAAATAAAATTGTAGATAGCTGACATATGAAATTACTTTCTTTGATTTATTTATGTATTTGCCAAATCCCAGTCCTAGTAGGTCGAACTTTTATTACTTATGGTATTGAATAATTCGAAACTGCCATATTTGTTTTACTGGGTAACTATTTAGAGGTATAGTGATGCTATTTACTCAAGTCTCCCCTTATTGAAAAACTCACAAGAAAGCTTGAAGGCTTTGACGAGTCAAACTTGCTTGTTAAACTCCAAGAAGATTCTATTCGTATTCTATCATGTTCTATTTCCTGTTATCTTTAATGGTTTATATGATTCCACTGATTATATGGGAGACTACTGACTGAATTATCAGTAGCTTTCTCCATCTGTGGTTGAAACACTCTCATAATGCAATAATGGGTTAGCATATGCACCAAGATCTGGGAGCTTAGAACGTTTTGGAGAAATTTTGAAAAATCTGATTATACTTGCAAACAAATATGACTCACGTCATTTCAATAAATGGAAGAGCAAATTCGTATTTACAGAAAAATGGTAGAAACTCTGTTGCCATTAATACAGATTATATATGCATATGTGAATGATTCATATATATGCATATATAATCTGTATTAATGCCAACAGAGTTTCTACCATTTTTCTGCTGCAGGGTATATCAAATGGAACGTTGTGCTAACAACAAACAAGATGAAGAAAAATATCCGTTAATTGTAAATAATGTAAATAATGTACTTCTATCAATTGTTTAGAAATTTAAAGGAATTTACAAAGCATACTTCATAGAGTCACAATATTAAAAAAGTTATAAATCCTTTAAGAATTATTTAAAAAAATCAGAATGTCACCACACTTTTGGAAAAGAGGTTTTCGTATGAATTGTATACTGTGTGTAAGCGCTTTCTCTCTTCAACTCTTCAAGCATACGAGTTCTGGTCTAATCCATACAGCAAAGATACAGACATGATCTTGTCACCTTGCCATACAAAAACTTGTGCTCCACAATTCCCAATACTATGAACTAAAACATCCTACATTGGGTAAACGATACCTCACAATTCTACATATGTCATTGAATCTTCGACAAATAATGAGAGAATCACAAATCATCAACGGTTGAAAACAAACACCAAATCTCAAAAGACTCCTAACAAAGTTGAGACTCACAGCGGAAAAAGCATAAAACAGGTTAAAAAAAAAGCTGTGGAGACTCTCGTTGAAATAATTAAAGAAGGAACAACCGAAAGATTCAAGAGTGGGAAGGAATTGAAAGTGAATGCAAACGAGAGTTGCATAATAAAAAGTTACTGCATCACTTGATTGCAATAAAATGAAAATTAAATTAGAGAAACAGGAATTAATCAACTGCGTGAGTGTGCACACACAACAAATTAGGATCTTAATCTCTTAGAAATGGTTCATGTGGTTAATATCTAGACATTCGTGCAAATCGAAAATAATTCAAAATGCACTTCATAATGAGACAAAACTGGTGTACTACGAAATGCAGAAAAAAAAGTACATTACAAGAATTCTAAATCTGCAACCAAACCGGAAATTGTCAGCACCATTACTAAAAGCAACTTCCTGTTAATGAACTAGAACAGAACACGTGTGTTTGAAAAGATGAACATCTAAAACGGTAACACGCAGAATACACACTGTAAGGGAACATTTATATATATATATATATATATATATATATATATATATATATATATATATATATATATATATATATATATATATATATACATATATACACATGCATATATATATATATATATATACATACGCATATATATATACACACATATATATATATATATATATATACATACATACATAGGGCAGCTCCAATCATTCCGAACCTAACAATGGGTTACTTGGAAATAATAATATACCAGGAATCTTTATCCACCTTTGGAAACACTCTTTCCCAATACATAAAAGAAAATTGGAAAAGGTTCCTGGACGACTGTTTCATACTCTGGAATGAAAACACAGATGAACTCTTGAAATTCAAGAGTCTATTGAACAGTGTCAACCCAAGCGTACAGTTCACAATGGAGTACAGCCAAAAGGGGCTCCCATTCTTGGATATACTAAGTAAAAAAGTAAGCCTAAAAATAGAAACGGACATATTTTTCAAAACCACAGACGCCAAACAATATCTACTATTTGATTCATGCCAACCAAGACACACCAAGACAAACATCCCCTTCAACCTTGCAAGAAGGATATGCACAATAGTGTCAGAAGAAAATACTAGAGACTACAGACTACAAGAACTCAAAAACACACTAATTTACAGACACTACCCAGTTCAACTCATAGAGGATGGAATCAGACGTGCATCACAAATTAACATAGAAAATTTAAGAAAAGTTAAACACAGCAACACACATTCCCCGAAAATACTGCCGTACATATCCACATACAACCCCAGAAACAAAGAAGCCTTCACCATCATCACCCAAAACATACCAATGCTACATAAGGACCCCAAATTAAAGGAAAGTTTACACACACACAAAATCATCAAAAGCCACAAACAACCAAAATCACTGAAAAAGATCCTCACAAAGGCAAAATTATTTTCCGAAACAACAGATGCGAAAGTAAAAAAATGTGGTCGACCAAATTGTGCAACATGCCCAAACATTCTAGAAGGTTCAGAATTCCTCTTCAAAGAGGGACACAAATTCAAAGTTAAATCTAACTTTACTTGTGCCTCAGAAAATCTTATTTATGTAATAAGGTGCTCGGGCTGCCACGAGAACTACATAGGGTCCACAGGATTATCGCTCAGACGTAGATGCACTCTGCACCGCCAGCAGATTGCATACCCAGAATACCGAATGATACCTTTTAGTGATCATATTGAGAAATGCGCAAAACAAATGCTACCACAATCTATAATCTTTCCTTTCTATCAATGTGCCATTAAAACACCAACACAGATTAGATTAAATAAGGAAACCTTTTTCATTCAAAAATACAAACCCAAACTTAACCATTGCTAACACATTTAAATAAGGAAATTCATCACCCCACTGAGAAAAAAGGGGAAAAAATATAGAACAAAACCATGGTATATTAATCAAATTCTATCACCTCCTAGATTTCGATTATCTCCCCTATACCGGAAGAAATCCCTAATTACCTCCCCCTATCTAGAACTCTTCTTTTTCAGACTAGAGCGAACACGTTACAATGAAGTAGAGAAATTTGAAAAGACAACACGAAACCGGTTATTTCTCAAAATACAATCTTTATATACCAAAAAGATTTTATAACATTTTTATAACATTTTTCTGACATAATTTAAATATATACTTTAACCAAGTAACACAAGCCTTCTGTAGTTTTTTCACACACACACACACACATATATATATATATATATATATATATATATATATTATTAAATTAGGAGAACAGAGATTTATATATCCAGGATTCATTATACAGCTAATTACATCTTTTCATGTCAGTACCTACATATGTTTCCACTGAAAGTCAGTGCACACTGCAGATTTGGCATCTTTATTTGCACATTGCAAAATCTACAATCTACAATGTGCATTGGCTTGCAGCAGAAACATATGCAGGTACTGACATGAAATGTTGTGATTATCTGTATAGTAAAACATGAATCTGTGAATATCTGTTCTCCTAATTTATGAATTTATTATTTCTCCTCTACCAATAACATGCAGTCTCTATAGGACATGAATTTACAGAAGTGAGAATCTACTGAGGATAGTAAAATAAACTAACTGGATCATCTATATTCACTGGGGTTAGCCAGCATTTTTAACCGGTAAAAGCGAATACGGTACCATCTAGAATTGTATATCCCTATTAACCAACTTGGAAATATATATATATAGTTATCTTGTATTCTGTTAAGAACGTACAGTATAAAGCATTTGCTATCCAGTAGTAGAATTATACATACTTCCAGGTTTGCGTTTGGGCATCTGTCGTCTGTGAATAGATAATTGAAAAAAAATAGAGAAAAAAAACAGCCCTTCAGCAACATCACATCCTGATAAGCTCAGAGACTGCTACTAAATTCAGGCCACGACAGAGAGGATGTTCTTGAATCCGAGAATTTTAAACTTATGGAGACAATATTTACATATCGCCTGAGGAAACACAAATAGGCTCCATAATGCAGAGAAGCAGTTGCATAATCAAGTACCTGCACACCTGGAAAACTAAGTTGCGTGGAAACAATTTTAGTGGTTAAAAAATAAATGCCAACTGTGCCCTCCTTGCTGACTCTAAATTTTTCAGTCATATATATATATATATTTATATAAGGGCATTACTACAGAATAATGCCACACACTGGACTTCCCACCATAAAACAACCCAGTAGTATTCCCGCTTCTTTGATGAAGATGTATGCAGATAAACTTTAATCCCTTTGCTTTGTCGGATACGAAGAGTGTTCGTTTTTGGTAAGGTGAGAATTTTGCTTATTTGGATGCATTTTTTTAAACAATACTATGCTGATGAGCGGAGTCTAGATTAATTCTAGTAATCGCGAAATCGGTCGATACATACTTGAGTTATTTAAAAGAAAGTTGGTCTTCTTCTGTTGGTTGTTTTCCTCGAATTCGGTACTAAATGTGTTTATTTTGGGAAGTCCAGTGTGTGACATTATTCTGTAGTAATGCTCCTTATATAAATATAAACGAATAATTATATTCTTGGGAATAGAAATTTCCCTTATGAACTTTTTTACACATTGGCTTCCAAATAAAATTCTTGTAAAAGATTTTTATCCCTTTTTGAATTTATATATATATATTAGCACTCATGCATATATATGGACATTGAGGTATCTTACAAGCAGTATTTCATAACTAGCCTAGAAAGATCGGTAGATCGTCTATGGAGGGCTCGTGACTAGTACCGAAACCAGAAGCTAATCACTTAACTATCCAAGAAGGGTTGAAAAAAATGTTGGTACTTGTCTTTGAGTATATAATTACACATTGCAGCATTAGCTGCAGCCTTTTATTTCTTATGAAATAAAAGTTATACAATAATGCCCATTTAAAATATCGAACACACGCTGTTTAGTGCAACAATAATTAAATATTGATTACACAGCACGTCAAAGAAGTAATTATGCAAATTGGACTAACTGATTTAGAGATGTCACGTTATTTAGTGGTTATAAATAGCTGCAAGCTTTATTAGGTCACAAGAACAACGTAACAAAGACACTATACCATTAAACCACCAGTAATGTCTATTCCACACATTAACTGCATTCTAGCTACAGAGTAGGTGAACACATCAAAAGCCTTGCTTTGCATCTATTGTTTGTGAAAAAAGAATTCCAAACCATATCACCCAATACCATTTATAGACAAGTACTTCCATATAACAAATAAAATAATTGTTGCAGTTTGTGTACGGTGGAGGTGCTACTTTTTCTGAAAAGTCAGATGAATATTTTGAACAAACGGTGTAGGAATTTCTTCAAATCTACAAATACGCAGATATCACCTAAAAAAGCCCATGATACCCCAATAGGAGTAACTTGGATTTTGTTAACATTTTCAAGTTCTTTTGCTCGTGATTGCTCATATGTATGTATATATCAATACATATATGCATGAACATAAATATATATGTGCATGTATTAATCTGTGGAAATATATATATATATATATATATATATATATATATATATATATATATATATATATATATATATATATATATATATATATATATACATATATATATATATATATATATTTACATTTGTATGTATGCATGTATATGCATGAGCATAAGTACGGGTGTCTTCAGTTTGTGTCTCAGTATGTATATGTATATATATATAGATATATATATATATATATATATATATATATATATATATATATATATATATATATACATATATATATATACATATATATACACATATATATATACATATATAAATGCATATATATATATATACGTATATATACATATATATATATATATATATACATATATATACATATATATATATACACACTCTCTCTCTCACACACACACACACACACACACACACACACATATATATATGTATATATGTATGCATGTATGAACATAAACTCACACATACATATGCATACTCAGACACATAGAACAAAAGACCTGTATATATGCTCATGTATGGACATGTGTGTATCTTTGTGTGTATGTATGAATGCATATATATATATATGTGTGTGTGTGTGTCTGTGTGTGTGTGCGTGTGTGTGTGTGTATGTATATAGATAAATGTATATATACATACATATTTATCTCTGCATATATGCATATGTTTACTTATATATGCATATATATGTGTGTATGTGTGTATGTGTGTGTGTATGTATGTATGTGAATGTATGTATACACACTCACACATAGATGTATATATACATATATTTTGCAAGAACGTATTTGAGGTAAGCTGGAACAAGATTTAATATAATTTTAAATTTTAATAAAAAAGGATATAATTTGGAAATATACTTTATATATATGTTGTTCAAATCTATCTATCTATCTATCTATCTATCTATCTATCTATCTATCTATCTATCTATCTATCTATCTATCTATCTATCTATCTATCTATCTATCTATCTATATATCTATCTATCTGTCTGTCTGTCTGTCTTTCTGTCTGTCTATCTATTGATTGATCCTATTTATCTATCTTTCTATCAATGGACCGATTTATTTTTGTATATGTGTGTGTGTGTGTCTGTGTGACTGTGTATGTACATATATAAATGCGTGTCTGCATGTTTATGCGTATGTTGGCATTTATGTATGTATATGCATTTGTATATATATGTATACACACACACCCACACCCACACACACACACACACACACACACACATATATATATATATATATATACATATATATGTATATATATGTAAGTATATATACATATACATATATATATATATATATATATATATATATATATATATATATATATATATATATATATATATATATATATATATATATATATATATATATATATATATATATATATATATATATATATATATATATATATATATATATATATATATATATATATATATATATATATATACATATATATATATATATATACATATAATATATGTACATACATATATATATATATATATATATATAAATATATATATAATAATAATTTCTATATGTGATAGTGGATTTTCATCGATGAGTTCTTGAAAATTGGTTATTTTCCCTAAAACTATATATATTTTATATATACATATATATATATATATATATATATATATTCATATATATATATATATATATATATATATATATATATATATATATATATATATATATATATATATATATATATATATAAAAGATATGTGAGTATGTGTGCCTATGTGTATGTATTTGTATGTGTTTGTGTGTGCAATGAAAAGTTTAAATAATCTCATAGACTCACAAACGTTAGCTTTTTTGCAGTTGAAAAGAACTTTTTTTTTTCATTCTCCAGTCGAAAATTTTTCTGCGTATGGAAATTTTTTGTAGTTGATATTAGTTTTATGGTTGTCTTCGACAGTATGTCGTATATGTACATGAATATACGCTGTCCATAGAATGTTCAAAGTTATTGAATGATTTCCTTTCAATCGATGTACCAAAATTTAGAGCATTTATATTAAAATTTTCCAAATATGTAAGCTCTACGTAATATCATTGGTACTAATATGAAAAACGGATTAACTTGTAAATATTTCATTTATCAGATAGGAGTTTGAATTTTCCTGTATAAATACGAGTGCGTGTGTTAGTATGCATGTCTTAATAAGTATACATTGTATGTCTCTATGTATCTTCCTCTCTCTCTCTCTCTCTCTCTCTCTCTCTCTCTCTCTCTCACACACACACACACACGCACGATGTTATATATATGTATATGTATATATATATATATATATATATATATATATATATATATATATGTATATATACAGGTATGTATACACACACACACACGCACACATATATATATATAAGTATATATATGTGTATATATATATATATTATATGAACGAGAGGTGGAGCGAGTGAGGGAGGGAGTGAGTGAGAGAGAGAGAGAGAGAGAGAGAGAGAGAGAGAGAGAGAGATGAAAATGTGTATGTAATAATATGTACATAAAGTAAAGTAGAGCGTTTTCCATTTACTTGGATGTAAGTCGGCAACGTAAAAACTTTGCTTTAACAAAATTTTTAATATAATATGAAAGGCAGGTTTCATAAAGAAAGGTACAAATTTTCATTTTGGGAAGTGTATATAAAATATAACTTGAATGTATATCAAAAGTCCTAACTACTCCTAAATGTTATTTTTGTAACGTAAAACCCTGTTGCTGTAACTATCCTAGGGAAATCAGTTCTAAATATTTACATATATAAACGATAAAACAGGATGGCATCTTCTCATATACGAGTTGAGATTAGTGAATTGAAGGACTATTACAAAACGTGTGACTGCATTTGCCAGTATTTAGATTAACAGCGTATCACAAAGAGATACTGTGAATAATTCAAGAATTAATTGACATCTCTATTTTATTGTAATCTTGGTGATCATTGCATGGCTGTGGACAAAGTATTTTAGTCACAGAATTGATTGTTATTAAACAATTACTGGTAATATGACAAAAGTCCAATCCAATACGTAAGAAATATTTCTGTTATTTCCATTCTCTGTGGGCAGGCAAAACTGTGACACTTGTATATAGCTCTTTGAACGCGTACACGCACTCGCACAGACCGACACACACGCACACACACACACACACACACACACACACACACATACACAAACAAACACACACAATTACACCTACACACACACACACGCAGCCTTGCATAGTCACCCAATTTGATAACATTTATTATTATCCCTCTATTTTCGAGATCCTTCTTCTTGAATGTCCTAAACTTTGAGAGATATTTTCTAGGATTTAAGCATCTTCGAAATCAACATCCCCCTGAACGTTAAGAAGTCGCTCCTCTTTCACTGTTGCATAATAGATTTAAGATATCCAATGTTCAATGTATCTATAGAAGAGTTAAGCCGTGCTGATCTTGCATACCCTGTCACCTTATTTATTCTGGATAGTCTAAGTAATCGTGTATAATATCCCGCAGTTCTGCTCTGTACATAGATATCACTAGTGTCATGGATAATATCAGATAGAATCATATAAACTCGGACTGAGTATAAATGTAACTATCAATATTCCATACAGGTTCTCTCTACCAATTTCAATCGAGGCATCATTAAACTCATGGTCATAGTAGAAGATCCTTGCCCAAGATTAGCTGCGTAAAACGTTCTGTAATATGAAGATAATGGTGTAATATAGATCTGTTAAAGCTTTACCGAGTAGCCGTACCCTAAATCAGGGTTCGGCAAACCGAGGTAAATTACCTCAAGTGAGATAAAATAAAATTCTTGGTGTTATTGAGGACTCATTAGACATAAGTAAATTATATAAAAAAAAGAAACGTGTTCCTTGTTACAAGAGAAAATTTTCTTCTGGCAAGAGGAGGCAGTCAAAAAGTTCCTTTTTGCAACAACCTACCTTTGCAACATAAAAACAAAGCAGAGTAGTCGATTGGATCCCGGATACTGTATCCAAATTGCTCTGGCTTCAAAATGCCTCATGTTTTATGTAATTGTAACAAGAATGAAGCAACATTATTTCTCCAAAATCTGAAGAAGTGAAAACGTTTCAAGAAAAATCCTTTTGTTTTCTAATGAGGATATCAATTAATTTTATCGCATTTGTTATATATTTTTATATCTATAATTGTATTCTCCATATAGGTTCAATAAACCTTTTGAATTCAAAGTATCTATAATTTTCTCCGTTTCAAATCAAGGGGGTTAATGTCGGCGTATATATATACTTTTTGAGGTAATTAGGTAAAATGTTTCCCAACCCTTGCCCGGAAATGAATTAAACTATAGATATGTTACATTGTTTTTTTTTTTAATTTAAAGCTGTTTTCGTCTTGAAATAAAGCAAAAAATAATAAGCAAAATCTCTCAAGTTAAAAGAATGACAATTGTATAACAAAGAATGAAGGTCTCAAAGATGTTTTCCTCAAAGACTGCACTTTCAAGGCAACCTTTATTAACTATTAGACTATGTCACATATCCTGTATTTCAGGCAAAAACACACAAAAATCGAATTTTAAAAGAAATTCTGTATTTCGTGTCTCTATAAACTTCCATCCATCTTTCAGTTTTCAAAATAACCAGGGTTATTGCTAAGGGTATTGCTAGTCTCTGTACATATTGATGATTATTGGACTTCCACTATGGCACAGCGCTTTCTACATTTCCAAAATCTGTGTGTACATTAATGGAGCTGTCTAGTTTGCCTGTAGGCTTTAGATATTGAATTTGTTCTGCTACTTACATGGAAAATTCAAGTTACTCGAAGGTTTTTAAGTTGCTATATTACATGTATGAGATCATATTTATTTCTTAAACGAATTATCCGAACCACTAATTGAAATTTCGTGCAGATCGAAAGATGTGACGGGAACTGAGTCAACTGACTTTGATTTTGACAATTTTCTCTCCTGGACAATCTATTCGAATGAAACGGAAATTGCACCAAACTACCTTCTAGAAGTCTGAACTGCAACGCTGTGACTGCAGCAGTCAAACTGACGTAAATAGTTACTATAGTGATTAGAAAAGGCGTGGAACACACGCTGACGTTTATAAATACTATACAAAGATAGTTATCTCCTTCACCAGCAATACAAAGACGTTACAGAATACATTTATCAGAAGAAATTGAAATTGAACAGATAATGTCCTGAATATAAGTTAACAAATTAGCATGTAAATTAGCAACAATAAAGTAAAAAAGTAAGAAATACGCAAATAGTCAAGAAAATAAGCAATAGCGGCTGCGATAAGTTTGTTAGCAGCAACGTGAATGTCATTGAAATAAGTCTCGGTTAAACCTGAATGAAATTATTTAGTCATAATCGCTCGGGAAATTGTGATTTGAACACAGTTAACTGTATGCTTGCTGATTCGTAAATCGAAATGGATATTGATTTGATGTTGTTTTGTATGATGTGAAGTCGCTGTTCAAGATAGGTGTACTCCTCGAATGACATAGATATAAGATTTTAATGATTCTTGTTGTTATTTATCAGGGCCTCTTTTCCAGCAAATCTACAGCCACACTTTAAACCGTGAGCATTTCATATTTTATGGTGCATTTAGGATTAAATATTCAAATGAGGTTTATTCTTGTTTTCTTTCTTTGTTTTTTTTTTGCTTGCTTACTAGTTGCATGTGATTTGAAAGAGATTTGACTGTTTTTTCTTGCAGGAAGCGTTACTGCATAGATTTCCACTCATTGGTTTGCAACGATGAATGTGTTTTGAAGTATAGTTCAAAATATGCCGAGACTCTTAACTTAGAGGCAAGTTGAAAACCACTCTCAGTAAATTTAGCAGACATTCAGAAAAATGACATTTGCGTTCTCATATTTCAAAATATAGATATGTTTAATGATAGGGGAAGAGGTTTGAAAATTGATTGAAACAAATACAGTATAGCCATACATTTGTTTGATATACATGCATGTGATAAATCGATGTGTATGATTGACACCAAGACTTCATTTGCAGACCTCTTAAATCATTTCAAGTACCATAGATCAAAGATACATTGTGCCGAACATATTCAGATAAAAATAGATTCAAAATATCCAAGTCTACAGCATTAAATAAAAATAAAAGTAGGACAGATAAGGCTAAGTTAACAAATAAATCTCCTTAAATGCAAATATATATATATATGTATGCATCTATGTATTTAAGCAAGTATTTATACTCATCTGTATATGAATGTTTGCGTGTGTTTGTTTGTGCGCGCGTGTGTATTATCTTTATTTGAATTCTACTGGTAACATGCATGCCAGTACAAAACATGGCCGTATCATTGGCAACTAAACCGTCAATCAGGTTATATGTGTGAAAAGTGTTGCTGGGTTAATAATAACCAGTAAGACAGAAACAAAATCTCTAAGGATTGACATAAACACATTCCAGAAAATAGCAATATAAGATTTGCAACCGTTGTTAAGACATTCTTATACAGTTGTAAGGTTTCAACCGAAGATCTAACAACAGAATGTTTCACAGAAATACTTGAGATAGTAAAAGAGCAGGCTGTAAGGATTGCTAGAACGATGACGTGGAGTCTGGGCTCCTTCACTGTGATACACTAAGGTAACATATCAGCATTGTCTTGTGAGTACATGAACATGGCAACCAGAATACATCTTGAGACTAAAGCAGAATCTGGCGGTCATCTTTAAGGCAGTGTACAATAGATTGGATTTCCGACAACCTCTTGCAGTTTGATGTGACCGTCAGTCATCTTGAGTCACTCTGTCACTGGATCTTTCATCTTCACAACGAAGGTGTTACTGACGGGAAATACGCTCTCCTAACTCCGCTATGCGCAGCTAACGCCTTCAGCAAATGAATCCTGGATATCAGATCATACAAATGCGGTTATCATTGCGCTCTACAGCACATCATGTATGTCAGCGACGTTAAAATCGTGGAGCTCTTTTTGTTACCTTATATGTAGGAGCCTTCGGTAAATACAGTATAGGTTGTAGCTGTGATGACACTCTGGCAGTCCGCGCGGTTATCTCATCAGCGATTGATCTTTAAGATTTAAAATTATGAAATGAGTTGCAATCGATAAAGGAATATAGAAAAAAAGTGTTGTATAACTTGGGCGAAATTCCCTTCGGATACCGCTGGCGGTATTACTCTGTAACTCGTATGACTATGAATTACAGGACCTTTGTTGAATTTACTACAGTAGTAGTAGTAGTAGTAGTAGTAGTAGTAGAAAAAGAAGAAGAAGAAGGAGGAGGAGGAAGAGAAGAAGTTTTTGCTTCCCGCAGCTTGTTGGCTATATTATCCTGTTAGTCGTCATAAACTGCGTATCAGTGAAATAATGGGTTTCATAAAATCGACTAAAACCTCTTCAACCCGAAGACAGTTGGACTGGAATTGTGTTAATATTAGGAATCGTGTAAGGCGGCTAACAGACAGGATCGTTTCCACGCCGGGCAAAATGCTCCGAGGTAGTTCATCTGTCTTAACGTTCTGAGTTCAAATTACGCCGAAGTTGACTCTGTCGGGCTCGATAAAATAAGAACTGATTGAGCTGTGAGGTTAATGCAATCGACTTACCCGCTTCCACGAAATTGCTGGCCTCGTGCCAAAATTTGATGCCAGTGTTAGTAATCTTTTTTTTTTTTCATTTAAAATTTCTGCTTAAGTCAGATTTGCTGAATCTCTGACAACATGGGAAAAATAATATACATTTTGTGGATGGTTTTTGTGCTGTATATTGATTCTCCTTTTAAATCATTTGCTGTCAAAATAATATTAAAGTATTTCAGAAATAGTAATGGAAATAATACTTGAAGACGGAAATTTTAAAATTAGAACGACGACGCTCGAAGTTGAACTACGACGGACACATTAAAGAGTTTTAGAACTTAGACAACAATTTTGAGAGAGCTTGTAGCCCTATTCCCTCAACTTAAATTCTTGACGTACTTATTTTATAGAGCGCCCGGTGTAATTTGAACTCAGAACGTAAAGAAAGTAATGCCACTAAACATCTTGTGTTACCGACTAAAAATTCTGCAAGGCCATCGATTTCGTGAGAGGGGCTAAGTTGATTACATCGACTGGTACTTATATTATCGAACCTGAAATAAAACATGAAATGCAAAGTCGACCTCAGAAGAATTTGAACTCACAACACGAATACGGACGAAACGCCTCTAAAAATTTTGTCCGGGCTACTAACAATTTCGCCAGCTTGCTGCCTCGAGATCAACAGAATATTAACTGCAAAATAATCACACCACTGTTACGCCCACTGCTGGCGGCACTAATGCCGCCACCACCTCTACCACACCTTCGAAATGGGAGGTAGTAATCCGGCTATTGGTCAATGATAGACTGCTTTAATGATCAGTATTACTATCATCTCGGAACTTTCTACCAACATATCCAAGCACAGTCTTCTGCTCATATAGGCTCACCCTTTCATCTGATGATACGTTGCGTTAGAGTCGTGCGACTTATATATATATATATATATATATATATATATATATGCATGTATGTTTATACATATATATATATATATATATATATATATATATATATATATATATATATATATATATATATATATATATATACACATACATACATACATATATACATACATACATACATACATACCAACAAGCACACATAATTTCCACATAAATAGTGACGTATACACCCTCTTTTTAATACGAAAACAAGGTGGTAGAGACTTAACATCGATCCAAAATGTATTTGAATGTTGCATCATATCTCTTCGGCAACATCTTTTAACAACCAAGTGTCGAAGTGCATCCTTTGTCTAAGTTTGTATACGTGAGATTGATAACATGATAAGACTTGGAAGGGAGCCACTTGAGCAACATTCCTTGTCTGATAATCTCGAATATATACCCAAAGAAGTCACATGACTCTACCGCAACGTATCATCAGATGAAATGTTGACCTTATATGAGCAGAAGACTATGCATAGATATGTTATTAGAAAGCTCCGTGATGATAGTAACATTGATCATCAAAGCAGTTTATCATGGACCAATAGCCTGATTACTACCTCCCACTCTGAAGGGTATGCATTTGCAATCGAAGAACTGGAAATATCAACCAAGTACCTGAGACACAAAATGGATAGAGATGCAGGAAAAGCCGTAAAATGTGACAACCGATGCAGACCTTATGGAGTTCACACTGAAGAAATCACCCACATCATAAGCAGTTGTCCAAAAATGTCATCGCGGTATTATCTACCGATGAGATATGATGTTGTAGTTAGGACACTCTATAATGAAGTATAATATCGGAAGTAATGCGACGAAGAAATAAGAACTCACGGTATGATAGAAGCCATAGCCACTCATAATAAAAAGGAGTACTGGTGTAATGTCTCAGTGAAAACCTCAATAAAATTTAAGCACAACAGGCCTGATATAATGATTTGGGATAGAGAAGAGAAACTGTGTACAGTTGTAGAAATTAGCTAGCCAACGGATGTTAACATAAAGCTGGAGATCACTGAAAAAGAGAATATCTACGCTGAACTATTGAGAAATCTGCAGTTACTCTATCCAGATTACAAATTCAGGTTTATACCTGTAATTATTGGGGCCTTGTGGTATGTAACACACTGCCTACATACCAACGTTGAGATATCGGGCTTCACAAAACCAGAATGGAAGAACTAATTCGAAGGCTACAAATCCAATCCATCACAGGAACTGTAAAAATCTGCAAAACTTTCCAGAATTTATCATTTAAATATACATGAGCATGCTTAGATATGCAATTATATGCATGAGAAAACATACATAAAATAAAACATACAAATTTAAACATATACATACATACAAACAAACAAAAGTACTCTGTTGTCGATGTTGAAATTCTAATGAAGGATCTAGGCTAGAAAGGGGTCTTTATTGGCAAGAAATATTGACGTAAAACTGAACTATGACATACACACATATATATAGAGAGATAGATATAGACTTCAGATATGATCTTTGCTCGTTTTTGTTTGTGGTGGAAAATTGAAAATGTGTTCCGCGGACTTTAATCACACAGCCATTTGCTGTATATCCGTTTATTTCATTTTTTTCTGTTCTTTGATGTCCTTTGGAAAAATGACACACTGTTGCCTGTCTCTGTTAAGTTCCGATTAAATTTGTGACAAATATTCCTAGGTACTGAATTCACATGATCAATAGAGCATTGAAAAGAGTCAATGGCTGTATTTATTCTGGCTCATCCTGATTTTGAAGTCACCGGAGTTAATTTTACTTTTCATTCTTTTGGAATGGAGTAGCGGTTAAGTACTGCAGATTATAGTACCCGATCATTTCCTTCCTTCAAAAACTGATGGTGTTGTGTGTAGATTATCATTATTGCTATTTATGTCATTAGTATCTATGTCATTAACATTTATGCTATTCTCAGCATAGTGTTTTGTGCTTTATGCTGTTTCATCCCTGGCCAGAGCTCTTCAAACATTAATGTTCAAAATCGTTTCGATTAATACTATCTCATCGATTTCCCCCTTTTGTTTTGAGGTATGATAAATCTATTTTGACGTCATCCAGTGAGTCTTTACAGTTTTGAATCTGTTGAATGTAAATTGGGAAAGATTCAGTTGTTAATTATTGTAGATAGAGTAATCACGTAGATAGATGTTTAATATTGTTATGCTTTTGTAAAGTAAACAAAGAATTCGTTGAGCAACTAAATGGCTTCTGTCAGTCATTTACGTCCCTTTACCACCAGAATTCAAATCTACCACGCTCGGCTTTGCGGTTCAGCTACATAACGTCGATTAAGTTCCATTCATCTACTCTGACACTCCCTAGAAATGTGTAACTTTGTAGCAATGTCGGTAGGATTATTGTTCTCATCACCATTACTACAATCACCTACACTGTCATCATCGTTATCAAGAGCGTTGTTATCGCCGTCATCGTCCTCATCATCATCATCATCGTCATCATCATCAACGTCATCATCATTGTCGTCGTCGTCGTCGTCATCATCTTCATCATCATCAGCATCATCATCATCCTCCTCATCATCATCATCATCAAAAGGAGCAGCAGCAGCGGGGATGGTGGCTGCAGCAGCGTTAATGTTCTTGTTGTTGTAGTTGATGAGTGAGTGTCTCATTAGTTTTGGACAGTAAATTGAAATAAACGAAACTCAATATTTTATGAAAATAAAAAGGAGAATAAAGAGAGAAAATAAACAGAAAAACAATCTCAATATACTTTTTGAAAAATAAAAATTTAAAACTATACATACATAATAAACACATAGAACTAGTATTTTAAAATAAAAAAAATTCTAACAGAACCTCCCATCGTAGAAAACTAAAATTTAATCAAATCAATACATTATATAAAAAAAAAAAAGAGAACAGAAATAAAGATTATTCTGTGAATCATTTGAAAAGTAGTATTTAAAAACTGAAAAAAATAAAAGAAAAAATACAACTAATTAAGAAATGCTTAGATTGAGTTGCAACCACTGTCAATATATTTTGAATTGCATCATCTATTGACAGTTTTACAATTAACAGAGAAACAACGACCCAAGTTCTGAATTTGTTGTTAATGATGTGTTTATCTAAACTACTTGAAACTTCAATGATAAATTCAAAAGGTAATTATTCAGTGTTTGTTATTATTGTAGTTCTTTAGTCCCAGTTTAGTCTTGATCGGGCAAAAAATATGCTCAATAGCGAAGACGTTCAAGTCGTGAAGATAATGCTTTTGTTTATACATTTTCGTTTATGTGTATCTAGGAGTATATCATTCAAGGTGACTTTCTTTTCTTTAAAAGAGTAGATTGTAAAGTGAACATTTCGCTGTTATTTCTAGAAGGGGAAAACAACCACACAAAGGTCTCCCGTTTGGTTCGGAACTTGATTGCTATACTCAATAGTGCACTGGTGTTTTTAGTGGTGTCGATGTAGCTGTTGTTTGGAAGTAGATCATAACTAATCAAGCAGAACCATGATTAAATGTATTTTAAACGTGAGAATAAGCTCTTTTCTGTGGTTTAGTGATGATGATATGTCACAGATCGCTGGATATACTTGTTAGGATATCAAGAGCAGTAAATAGAGTAGGTTGGGCCAATATATTCTACGGAAACACGTTTCTAACTTTACAAGGTAAGGCAACCGATGGACATCCCAAGGGAAGCGGAAACTTGGCAAACTAAAAGAGTGTTGAAGGTTTACAGAAACGGAAGCATTGATGGAAACTTCAGTACAAAGATCAAAACAGATGGGTATCTCTTGTTCGCGTCCTATACTCTCCTTGGAGGAGGAGGAGGAGGAGGAGGAGGAGGAGGAGGAGGAGGAGGAGGAGGAAGAAGAAGAAGAAGAAGAAGAAGAAGAAGAAGAAGAAAAAGAAGAAGAAGAAGAAGAAGAAGAAGAAGAAGAAAAAGAAGAAGAAGAAAAAGAAGAAGAAGAAAAAGAAAGAAAAAGAAAGAAAGGAAGAAAGAAAGAAAAAGAAGGCTTATGTAAATGTGCTGGTTGTGAACTGTAGAGAAATTACATTGGCCGGGTTAGTACCATCACCTATATCTTGTGCCTTCTTAGCAGAATTCATTGCAAGTATTTAAACTAGGTCTCCTTTTTCAGGATATCAAGTTCTCCTCACGGTTAGCTCCAATGTCACTGATCCAATATAACAATCATATGAACACTGATCCCCGTTCTCTCACCAAACCACGAAAAATAAATGCGTCAATGCTCCATTGCGTTGGATAATCAAGATTGGAAATTCGGTTTCACGTGGCATATCTTATGATGAACCCATGTCTTACGGAGCTATACTCAGCTTCGCATGCTAGTGAAAGCATAATTGTTAACTTTTAAACGTTATTATGGCTAACGGCATTGAAAGTTTGAATTTCATCATTTAGTAGCTCAGCTTTTAGAAATAAATAGACAAAAGCAAATGACTTGGTACGACATGAAGAGTCTAACATTTTATGTATGTCACATGTTCGTTCATGACTTTATTCTTTAAATAATTTCTGCCAATGGATTTACAGCTGTATTGTTTCTTTTACCTCTGTATTTTGTTAGTCAATGACAACGATTCCGTACTTTGATGCATATTTTATAGAATTGAACTCGTAAGGAAACAAAGTTAAGTCCAAGTTTAATGGAAAGAAATATTATATTGATAGATCAATAAATTTCACGATATAATTCTTTGAAGCAGAGATTTTATTCGTACTACGACCACAAATAGACATACAAAGAAACGCGCGAACACGCACGCACGGACGCACGGACGCACACACACACACACACACACACATGCGCGCAATACATACACACAAACACGTATGTGTGCGCACGTGCGATGAAACTTCGAGATAAATATTCGATTCGTTGCAATGAACCTTTTATTCAGTCTTTCGTATCTATCTACCCATCTATCTATCGTCCATCAGTCTTTGTTTCCCTCTTCCTCTCTCTCTCTCTTTCTCTCATTGTATATATATATATATATATAGTTTCATTTTGAAGACACTTACATCCACCTCATGTAAGTCTCTCGTGTCCTTCAGGAGGATATTGAAGAGATGTGGGAGTTTAAAGCTCGGGCTGTTCCAATATCTTATCCTATATCTTGATGGCAAAGTTAGAGTCTTTGGCACTATGCAGTGGCGCCCTGTTCTAGGATCTTCCAGATGTACATTATGGCATATCTTTCCCGCCTACGCTCTAAAGAAAAGAGTCTCAATCTCTTGAGTCTTTCCGAATAGATTATATGATGCATAGATTCCATCTTCGTGTAGCTCGCAGGATTGCCTCAAGTTCTTCAATTATTTCACTGGTTGGTGAACATAGCTGGGAGCAATAGTCAAAGCGGCTTAGGACAAGAGTACTCCAGATGACCATCATGGTCTCCTGATCTCTCGTTCTAAAAGTTCTAAGAGTCCACCCTGTCAACCGCCTGAATTTCATTGCCAACTTAATAACATGCACATGCAAGGATGCATCATTACTCATGTAAATGCCTAGGTCTCGCTCTGACTGTCTCTGATATTGCAATCCCTCCTGGTCCAGTGAATTAATTAGTATTGTATTTAGTTTTGCCTGCTGATAGCACAAGGCTTGAAATGTTTCAGCGTTAAACTGCATACTATTCTTCTCAGCCCACTTGTATATTCCATCCAACTCACATTGCAGGTGCATAACGTCTTCAGGGCTCTGTATCATCTGTGAGACATTTGTATTATGTGCAAAACTTGTGATCATGGCTTTGTGTGTGGCTGAGGGCATATCTGAGAGACCCATTATGGACAGTGGTGGTCCCGCCTTTGCGGAACACCGCTCATTATTTGCGTGTCATTGGAGGTGGCCCCTCTACACACACACGCACACACATATAAGTGTCTGTCTCCCTTTCTCCCCCCCCTCTCTCTCTCTCTCTCTCTCTCTCTCTCACACACACACACTCACATATATATATATATATATATATATATATATATATATATATATATATATATATATATATATATATATATATATATATATATACAGAGAGGGAGAGAGAGAGAGAGAGAGATAAATATATATGTGTATACACTAAATTATAACTTTAAATAATTACCTTCGATGGTTTTTATTCCTATGCTCGCCACTTGATAAAATGGGTATTTAAATATCGATCTTATCCTTATTTATATAAATTTATATATTTATTTCGTCATTATATTTACATTCTGACTATATTGCAGTAGGAGTTTTTAGGCGGGCAATTTAAACTAGTCATGTGCATACGTGCATATATATGTATGTATACATTCGTATATGGAAGTATGTCATATGTTGTATATATATATATTTGTATTTATGTACTTTTCTGATTATATTCCACTGATGAGGCAAAGCATTTCTTATGCAGAGCAAGAAATTCGGGATCTGGAGCTATCCAGTAATTTTTGCCTGTTTATGTTGTCGCTTCGTCTTCTCTCCTGGTGCTATATGAACATTTATCGTGGTTTTAGAGTCAAGCTTTGCCCGCTATTTACAGCGTAGTGGTATCTCTTAGATACCCTAAATTATAATTTTAATTGATTATTACCTGTGATGGTTTTTATTCCTATGCTGGCCACTTGATAAAATCGGTATTTAAATATCGATCTAATCTTTATTTATATAAATTTATATATATATATATATATATATATATATATATATATATATATATATATATATATATATATATATATATATATATATATATATGTATATATATATATATATATGTATATATACATACATACATACACACATATATATATATATTTTTTTTTTTTCTTAAGTTTCAGCTTAGAGCTGCGGCCATGCTGATGCACCACCGTGTTGCTACACTGTTATTACAGGGAGCCTCTTACAATATGTGGCACTTGGTGAAGAATGGAGTTTGATTTAGCAACCCTCATTTGCACCTCCTGCCGCGAGGTAGGTTCATCTGGGACTCTCGATAGGAAGAGGTCCAACTTTGATTTAAAATATATATATGTATATACACATATACATATATATACACATACATATATATATATACATATAGGTTCAGGATTGAAGCGAATCAAGCCCTTAGACTGTAAAGCACCAAGTTAGTCATTGAAATCGCTATCGCGAATAAACAATATTTGGGGAACAAATACGTATTTACTAAGGTAAACATGGTTGTATCTTCAAGTTTTATGAGCAAACACAAACGACCGACTGAATATACAAGGCCGTACAAGGCTGCACATGGGTAAAAACACTACAGTAATTGTACTGCACTCAATACACTTCAGATCCATGCAAATTGCAGGATCGGTGTAAGGTGAATGATAAACAAGTAACAAGATGTGGATTGTGGTTCACTCACTAACGCTGCTTTAGACGAAATTTTTATTGGTGAATAGAATCATGCGAAAAAAAAAAAAAAGAAAAATGTCTGAAACAGTTGTAGTGAGCGAATTCATCTGTTGTTATTTTGTGTATATATATACACACATACATACATACATGTATATATATATATATATATATATATATATATATATATATATATATATACGTGTGTGTATTTGTGTGTATATGCATGTATGCGTATGTGTTTGTATCTATCTAAATTTTGGTAGAGCTGTCCATTGACAAACTAATTATGATATTATACAACATTCATGATGGAAATTTTCCGTCTCTTTGCGTTTTGATTTAATATACAATCGATGTCAACTTCGTCTCTCAAAATTACAGCGTTGATAAATGAAGTATCAGTCACCCAATGTAACCAGTTCTGCATTTGTCTGTCATTCTTTCATAGTCGACCAGCTGCAATATCAAAAAGGGTCAGCCACCACTGAACTCATTTTACTTTGCCACTAAAATCCGTTCGAAGATTGCGCCAGGAGCTAGCAAACACCTGTCATCTAGCATGCTATAAAAGATAGTATGAGGATCTGTGAGACATGGTAAGCCTGGACTAATTGATCTGTTTTACGCCACAGAAATGTTGAAAGAAAAATATAGACACACACACGCACGCACAAATGCGAATATAGCTTGTAGTGAGCGAGTGTTAATGCGTACATCGTAATACAACAAAGTAGAAGAGAATTCAATACCTTTGTTGGATTACATATTTGAAACTGATACCCGTTTTTGATCAAAGTTTAACACCGTGTTTTGGCATATTGTTGCTTTATTATTCGTCTTGGCGTCAGGATCTATAGAATTGCAGTTTTCAAATTGTTTACTTTAGTTTTGTTAGATAACCCTGGTAATGCTAGAAAGTTGGGACTCGATTTCACTGCTGCACCTAATTAAATGAATCGATTTTGATCAACCGGTTCTGTGGCTTTCATGTAAAAAACAAAAAGTATTTCTCCTTAGTGTATATCTCAAAGAAATGTTCACTGCAGGAACACGGCATAGCTTATTTAGTTTTTAAAAGACGTTTGGCAATGATTTATGGAAAATGTTTCTGTCGGTTGAATGCACACATATACAATCATTGTTTGAAATTAATGTATACTACGTAAGAAATTCAAACTGGATTCTACCCCGATCCATGACTCCTTGGGCAAGTATTTTATATCATAGTACATTTCGAACCATTACGTAGACAGATTATAATACGGGAATATCGGAGAAACAGTACTTCTCCTTCTCTAGTATGTCTAATCCAACGCCTCAATTAATACACCTTATGATCAGCAGGTCTCTTTGACGGTGTCCTCTCACCTGGAAGTATATGGTTCAGGTCTTTTATCTGATCTGAGGATGATGACGGGATCGGCCTGTTCCCTATGACCAACTCGCTAAAAGATAGTTTTGTAGTAGAATACATTTTTTAAGCAAATAGTGATAACAAATAAAGTATTGTGCTGTCATTACAAATTTTAGTTGATACATACATACATACATACATACATACATACATACATACATACATACAATACATATGTATGTCTGTCTGTCTGTATGTATGTATGTATGTATGTATGTATGTATGTATGTATCTATCTATCTATCTATCTATCTATCTGTCAGTCTGTCTGTCTGTCTGTCCGTCTAATCTGTCTGTCTATATATATATATATATATATATCTATATATATATTCATAACAGTTAATGTTTTATCAATAGCCATATATCTAGAAACAATTTCTTATCTGAATCTGTGGAGCGCTGGTTAAAATCTATTGCACTATTTGGTTTCATTGTGATGAGGTACCAGCTACTAATAGGATTAATATGTAAATGAAGTCAACACGGCCAAAAGAGTAAATATTCGCTTCTGACAAGTAACTGTACAAATTAGTTCCATACTAAGCGAAAGGCTGCTAATTGCGCAAATGAGATTCCCAATATTAATAACTTCAATATGCTAATGAGGACACTGTTACTACGAAAGTAAGTATGTAAATGATGTCAACGATACCGAGAAGTTAATTATGGAAATGATGTACCTGCAACTAAGAGAATAATTATGGGAACAAGATGCTACTACCAAAAAGGGGCAGTATGCAAATAACCTTCTCCCTAAAAATAGCTTAAGTATGCAAATTAGAAACCAGCAGTATACAAGATAAGTATGCAAATTAGATTCTCCTAGGAAAAAATACTCAAATAATGAACCCTTAAGGTTTCAACGAATTAGAGTGTAAACATGTACATTAATTCTCCACTACCAAAACAGTAAACATACAAATTATGTATGTCCCTGCTACTAAGATGGAGAGAGAATGGAAATATATTCCTCTGCTCAAATGTGAATAAGTTGCTCAAGACCTTCCGGCAACTTAGTTTGTTTTTCATCCCCACCCACTATCGATAAAAGCGCCACTACCATTCTGAATCACTTATTCCGTTGTACGGCTAGCATAGTTACACATTTTATTTGATATATTTTCTGCCAGCAGCACGACTACGTCTAATCTTTTCTTTGCCCCCCTTCATATATATATATATATATATATGATTGACCGTTGATTGAACACTATTCAATTTTTTTTCTCTGTGTTTTTCTCCTTGTCTCCGTATTCTTTCTGTTGAAGAGCGTAGCTCGAAACGTCAAAGACTTTCCGTATTCCCGAGCGTCATACTAATATATCCTTTTGTTATTTACACCACCTGTCCTCGTCTGTTGTTATTATTTGTATATTCTCCCATATATATATATATATATATTTATATATATACTTATATAAACACACATACATGCACATATATATACATACGTATATATATATGTATATCTATGTATATATATATACACATACATATATACATACATACATAAATATATATATATATATATATTTCATGTTGAGAACAATTTAGGTCTTAATAGACACAAGATGTGATCTATTTCTAGCGCATTAATTGTCCACGTTAGTGGTCGACGTTATTTTTTAGAATGTACCTTAATCTCCTGAGAT
>NC_142928.1:77542742-77560242 GCF_046866305.1 Octopus bimaculoides | reverse complement strand
CACATATATATATATATATATATATATATATATATATATATAGAGAGAGAGAGAGAGAGAGAGAGAGAGAGAGGAATGGTGGACATAGAAATACTCAAGATAGTGAACGAACGTACTTGAATCTCACTTAAGTGTGTTGGGCCCTCTAGGATGTGTAACACTAGGAATTGTATCCGCAATAATACCTAGTCATCTGCGTTGGTAACTGAAATGTAGGAGAAAGAAAATTTAATATAAAATCCTGTTTGAAATAGTTCTAGATGACCTACCACAAAGTCTTGGTTATGAAGAAACGATTACTAATCCTAATATAAAAGTCAAAATTGCCATTGAGCAGAACAATTAAGAGTAGGCCCCATCTATGAGACTATCGTATATTTCCTGAGGTGATTATGCAAAACAGGATGTGCTTTCAGACCATACGACCACACCAACTTTAAACCAATGGAATTTTTCCCCAGTTCCACAGGATTGTAAAGAATATATACCGATTCCGTAGTACAAGTAGAAAACGCCAAGTCTGTTTCTGAAAATTCCCTGGTACTTCGTTTCTTGTAATTGTTGGTAAGATATTACCCAGATTTGTAACCAATCGACTGCACCTATACACACACTGAGTCTTTTTCCCGAAGTTCGTTGATGTAGATCTAAAACTCGTACCACAGATATGAGTTTTAGCGTTATACAGTTTCAGGAGAAGTTAAAAGATCGAAGCCTTTCCCTTTACTAATATTTCATCGATTTAATGAATGTCTTTGCTACTGTAAATAGTAATGTGGGAGATTGTCTTAAAGCTGTTTTATCCACCTACTTTTGTCAATATATTTGTCCAAATGCACAATTGTATGAAGGCCTTCATGTGGGTGTGGATACGTCAACTGAAATAGAGCTTTATCGGAACTGATTACAGTTTAACTCAATAGAGTTACACTGGTTAATGTAGCAACACCATCTTCGTTCTCCATATATATCGTAGTTGTGATGGCTGAAATTGTTTAAGGGTTCTGGTCTAGGGATCGTTGTTCACTATCGCACAAGAAGTCATCTGTTTAATCTTAATCACCTGGAAGCTAAATATAAGTCCTTCATAACTCTTAATTGCAAATTGGAGTATGCTGACAATTGTGACAGTAGGGAAATACATATTCAGAAAATATTAAAATTCTTCTTTAGTGCAGTACTAATTTTGGACTTACATTAAGAATGAAGAAATAAATGTGATATTTAGATCTGCTCCAGAAGAGCCGTATTGAGAATGCAGTACACTTGTCCAAGAGATGAAATTTAATGTACTGGTTTCTTTTGTGCAGCTTTGCCTCAGTGATAGATCTGTACATATCAAAATCAACTTCGCGATTGAGAACCCTTTAATTTAGTTTGAGACATTGAAGACCTGAGTGCGGTTGTGTAGTTAACTGAGATCCCATGGTAGAAAAGCTATCAAACCTTTTATAGGAATATGTCGAAGATGAAATAGAAAGTTGTTGAAAATTAGGCATATATACATATATATGTTTATATGTATGTATATGTATGTATGTGAACGCGCATGCCTCGGTGGTTAGAACGTCGTGCTTACGATCGCGATGTTGTGAGCTCGAATCCTAGACCGGGCTGCTTGTTGTGTTCTTGAGCAAGTCACTTTATTTCACGTTGCTCCAGTTCACTCAGCTGTAGAAATGAGTTGCGACGTCACTGATGCCAAGCTGTATCGGCCTTTGCGTTTCCCTTGGATAACATCGGTGGCGTGGAGAGGGGAGGCTGGTATGCATGGGCGACTGCTGGTCTTCCATAAACATCCTTGCCCGCACTTGTGCCTCGGAGGGTAATTTTCTCGGTGCAATCCCATAGTCAGTCATTACCGAAGAAGTCCTCTGCATATGTATGTATGTGTGTATGATCCCCAAGACATGTATATAAGATGCCTGCTTCATCACATCTCAACTCTACTTATCTAAGACAGAGGATCAAAATACTAGAAGGATGTCACCAAAAGCGTCCACGGCGTATTTTAAATATCAACTGGAGTCTTTGTACTTGACACAGAAGAGCTGGAAACGGGGGAGTCTGTAATAGTTGACGCCTTTTGTCATCAAGTATATGCGATGGATTGATCATGTGAACTTACTAAAGATTTTTGGGCTTCCGAATTAATTACTTCGGAATGAACACTTGGTAAATGTCTCCAGCACAAAAAAAGCAAAAGAGAGAAAAGAAAAGAGAAATGAAAAGGAAATGGAAAAAAATCATGACATCACAAACAATAATGTTAAGTCGTTGAACATCCGATATGTACATTAGTAACGTTTTGGACTGAATAGAAGCAAATGGTGATGTATAACAAGGCGGAATAGCCTACAGCATGAGAAGATGAAAAATGTTCTCCAAATAGTGAAATGTTATGCTCGAAAACTGTTGACTGTTGAAATTCTGCATGTTTGAGTATCAAGAGATAATCTCATCTGCGAAATCGGTGGTCGCGTTATAGCAGCAAAATCAGACTTTTCATGCATAAAATGTCACATATCAATAAAACAACTAAGAACGATTATATTCCAACCCTAGCGGAGCACTAACCTTTAACATGTCGACAGGTGGGTTGATCTAGTGGTGGGGGGAGGGGCATAAATCCATTTAGGATGAATGCCTAAGGCTAAGACTTCAGTGGTTGCTATTTCGAGCAAAAGATTGCTACGTTTGTCAACAGACATATAAATCAAAATGATAGTTGTGTAGTTAACTGAGATCCCATGGTAGAAAAGCTATCAAACCTTTTATAGGAATATGTCGAAGATGAAATAGAAAGTTGTTGAAAATTAGGCATATATACATATATATGTTTATATGTATGTATATGTATGTATGTGAACGCGCATGCCTCGGTGGTTAGAGCGTCGTGCTTACGATCGCGATGTTGTGAGTTCGAATCCTAGACCGGGCTGCTTGTTGTGTTCTTGAGCAAGTCACTTTATTTCACGTTGCTCCAGTTCACTCAGCCGTAGAAATGAGTTGCGGCGTCACAGCCGCCAAGCTGTATCGGCCTTTGCGTTTCCCTTGGATAACATCGGTGGTGTGGAGAAGGGAGACCGGTATGCATGGGCGACTGCTGGTCTTCCATAAACATCCTTGCCCGCACTTGTGCCTCGGAGGGTAATTTTCTCGGTGCAATCCCATAGTCAGTCATTACCGAAGAAGTCCTCTGCATATGTATGTATGTATGTATGTATGTATGTTTGTTTGTATGTACGTACGTACGCACGTATGTATGTGTGTATGTATGTATGTATGTGTGCATGTGTGTATGTGTGTATGTGTGTATGTATGTATGTATGCATGCATGCGTGCATGCATGCGTGCATGCATGTATGTATGTGTGCATGTATGTTTGTATGTATGCATGTATGTATGTATGTATATATACACATATATATATATACATACATACTTACGTATATACATATATACACACATATACATACGTACGATGGACTCTTCTGTGAAAGGCGACGTTTGAGTGTTCAACTTCTGCCGCACGATCTGCACAAATGATTTGTTTATAGTGATTAAATGTATGTGCCGTACTGTAGCTTACTCTCTTCTTCAAATCGACGTTGTCTGAACAGGTGCACACTATACCACGCGTTAGTTGTCGACGTGATCGCAGAGCAACTTGGGATAAAGTGGTTGCCCAAGAACACAACTCACCACCCCTCGGTGTAGGAATTAAAATCATGATCGAAGTCCTAAGTGCAGTAGCCTAACCTCTAATCCATATATAAACGAACGAATGGATTATATGGTTTCACTCTAACGTTTCATAAAAATGACATTTTATTATTACGTTATGTAGTGGTGTAGCACGCTCAACTTCTAAAAGAATATGCAACAATTTAAAATTAATCTCCCAACACAGGTCAATAATCGATATGCTGTAAGAATAACGAGTCCAACAACCTGAACATTCACAACAGGAATATCCACAATTCCATATGAAATGGGTGGTAGTGCAATCAGCGTATCAGAATTGTTGAGGTGAAGCAAATTATTTAGCAACTTCAACCAAGGTATTACAAGTAAAAATTAATCTTAGGGTTACAATCTTCCCGAATATCCTTCTGGATCACAACTCGGACTTATTCTATCGCTTCCACAAGCCAGATGGAAATATGAACGACGTAAACCTTATTCTAATCACTCGAGAAGTATAATAAATTCGATTATAATACGCGTCTCAACTAGAATTTCTAATCTATCAATTGATGAAGATATCTTAAGGCAACATTTTTAATGCTATAACACATCGCTGTATAGAGATTATTATAAAGAAAAGATTACCTTTATAGCTACATCTAATGATTCTATAAATAGCAATGGAGTTAACAAACACGGTCTCTATATCAACTAAACATAATCGTATTAACAAACTTACCAATAATGTTGATGATGACAACGATGATGATAATTTCATAATTATAAACGTAACTGTATAGATAACAATCACATCATCATCAGCATCAGCAACAGCAGCGGTATCGACAGCAGCAGCAGCAGCAGTAACAACAACAACAACAACAACAAGTCAAATGAGGTAAGCGTTACTCATATAGTTAGTGAATGTAATATACTGGCACAGAAATAATTTCAAAAGACATGAAAGGAAAATAATCCACGGTGAGTTATGTAGAAAGCTAGGATTTGACTGTACTGATAAGTAGTTTGAACATGAGTCTAGTAAAATGCTAGAAAATAAGAAATATAAGATGCGGGATTTTAACATTCAGACAGAGTGAAACAAGCTAGATGGTGTGATTTAGAAGTAGTAAACAAAGAGAATGGAAAGTAACTGGTAATTAACTTTGTAGACCAAATGATGAGAACGTTAATATGAGAGGTAGAGAGGAAATAGCAAAGCATCAGGACCTGGTCATTGACTTACAGAGGTTATGGAAAGTGCAGGTAAAATGTGTCCCTGTAGTTACAGGTGCATTAGGAACTATCACTAAAGATTTCAATAGATGAATAGAAGAAATAGGCATAAAACCTAGTTTAGTGCAGCCCCAGAAAAGAGTATTATCAAGGACAGCTGGGATATTTATGAAGATACTTGGCATCTACAGTTACTTGTAGCCCGTTGCTTGGAATTTTCCCCCAACATTCTAATCTGCTGTGTGCATATGAAATAATCATAATAATGGCTTCAAATTTTGGTACAAAGCCAACAAACTCGAGAGAGGGGTTAAGCCCATTTCATCAGCCTGTGCTTAACTGATACTTATTTTATCGATTACGGAAGGATGAAAGGTAAAGTCGACCATGGTTGAATTTGAACTCAGAACGTAAAGACGGAGGTAAAGATGATTTCTTTTATTGGCCACTAGGGCTCAAGATAGGCAAGACAATATGGAAGGACGAGATACAACACACAAACGGATAAGGTTTACTTTGATCAAGAAGAGACACTACATCAATAAGGATACTGAAAACTATATAATTGTTAAATGGAATCCCTAGTAACAGAGTAGTCCACTTATGAAAATTCAAGGAAAACCTCACACAAAATATCCTGTATTACTCTACTATCTCAAAAGCATGGGAAGTTTCATCTTTCATTTTCTTTTTTCCTATTTAGAAAAGCGTACTTTTATCATGTGGGCATGATATTCTGCAATTTTATAAAATTAATATCATTTGTCTCAAACTTCAAATTATATATAAAGTCAGCTTCACCAGTGATGCCGCTCGAGTCCACCCTTTGATGAAGATACTAAAAGATAGCACCTCCATCCCTACTCTTAGCTTCCTCTTCAAAATATAGTGTCCGAAGCTGATGAGCTTGGCCAGATAGTTGAGAGTACCTCAGACTTTTTAGAAGGGTCCACCACAAATCATTTTTGCCACAGTCTCTTAGCAGAGAAAGATCTGCCCGCCCTTTTCTGCTAAAGCAAGGTAGTGTGCCGATCTTTTGACAACTCGGTGGACAGCTGGATTCGTTTTACACGAGGCAGTAGCTGCTCAACACAAGCAGACAAGTCGCTAATGCACGAACACTGAGTAATTGTGTGCACGACGGTTTCGTCCTCTGGCATGCATCGCAGTCATGTTTGACTGCGGACGCTTCCAGGCCTCAAAGAGGCAATGCTTCCCTGTAGCACAGTATTTCGTTTTAGCATTTAGTATTATCTCTTTATGTTCTACGATCATATCCCACAGGATTTAACTTTACTTTTCATCCTTTTCAAAGTTGATAAATCATGTCTCTATTATAGCATTTTTGTGAATGTAATTGACAGAATGCGGCGAGCTGGCAGAAACGTTAGCACGCCAGGCGAAACGCTTAGCGGTATTTCGTCTGTTTGAGTTCAAATTCCGCCGAGGTTGGCTTTGCCTTTGCCTTTCATCCTTTCGGGGTCAATAAATTAAGTACCAGTTGCGTACTGAGATCACAGTAAAACTCAGATTTTATTACTTAATCTTCGCTCTTTTACATATCGATAAAATTAGTACTTGGAGTGGACTATTTGACTCAGAATGTTTTTAGTGGATTGAGAAATAATAGGCTAACAATTTATCGTTTTAGTACGCAATGCAGAAAACTAATCATTATATTAAAACTCTAAGATGGTGTATACTATTCTTGGATATCTAAACAGATCACTAAAAAATAGGTCTTTAATTCTTAAACCATGCACCGTTACATAAGTTTGCTCAAGCTTACGAAGTTCATTTTCTATAATGTAGAATATGATGATTGGATAACAAACGTAAGCCAGTGTCAACGGTGGTTCCAGAAATTCCGTGCCTGAAATTACAGCCTAGAAGACGAGTCACATCCTGGAAGATCTGTAGAGCTTGGCGAGGACGTCTTACAAACCCTGGTGGACAAAATCCTAGTGTAACTATTGAGAATTTAGTAGAGAAACTTGGATTTGAGCTTTCAATCAGTCCTTCAAGTCAGCGCTAGAAAAAGAAAAAAAAATCTTTGGTTTCAAGACGAAAAGTATTCTTCGACCAGGATAATGCTCGGTCACATACAGTGAAAATTATATTCCAAAGGCTGGAGCAGTTTGGATGAGAAACGATGTCCCACCCATCATCAGATATTGCCCAATCTGATTACCATTTATTCTGCAGTCTTCAAAATCATTTGGACGGAAAAAATATGAATTCCGTAGACGAGGTCAGAACAGTCCTAGAGGAGACTTTTTCGTCACAGACAAGTGAATTTTGGAAGAGGGGCTTTGCAAGTCTACCAGATAGATGGAAGTAGAAAATGAAGGAGAGTATATTTTAGATTAAAAAAGAACTTTATCTTAATTTTGAAAAATAAAAGAAATATAAAAAAAAAAACGCATTATTTATGGCATGACCCAATATAATAACATTTTCAACATGTATTTAAAAGGCAGATAACAAACTGTTCGCTATTCTGACGAAACGTAACAATGCATCTTTTATAAATTGACAGGAACACATTTAATATCTGAAATGACATTATCACCCACTCTCACAAAACCAATTCCCATCTTGGAATGAAGACTGCTCATACTTCATCACCCATATGTTACTCATAATGATCATACACCAACTTCGAAGAAAAACTTTCTATTAGATTAATAAACCCAAGTACATTTGACATATATATACTAAGGCTTACTAGATGAAGCTACAGCCAAATTGAAGGTTCTTCGTGGGTTTTACATTGTAACATTTTATTGCGAGCATTCATTGTATTCCATTTGTGCTTCGACACACTTTTACAGAAACTTCTTGCTCCTGTGCTTTATATATAAATATTTATTCATACGCAATCTTTCATTCTTCCCTTCCATTTGTTTTATTTCATCTTTCTTTCCCTCACTATTCATAGTGTTTTTCTCCATCCACCTTTACTTTCAAAACTCTCTACTCCTCCTTTCCCTCTACTTACGTAGTCTATTAGCATTAAACATCATACTACACCTTTTTAGAATAAACACTATATTCAATACCACTTCCTTATACACATATGCTATCAATTTTGCGTTTCGTATTCTCCGCTCTATTTCTACTCCCGAGCTTCTCTTTGTTTTAAGTGTTTTATAGTCTCAATGTTTTATACTATTTTCCTGTTTACTTTCACTGTCTCTCCTAGATAAATATTTTTCCTCTTGACATTAAAACGTAGTATTTCATCTATGATACACCAAGGTACAATTAAATGAACCGCATCTTATCGTCACTTTCATTCTTCCTTTTTTCGTTTCGTTTCTTTCTTTCTGTCATAATATCTCGTCGCCTATCTATCTATCTATCTATCTATCTATCTATCTATCTATCTATCTATCTATCTATCTATCTGTCTATCTATCTACCTATCTACCTATCTATCTATCTATCTATCTATCTATCTATCTATTTTTCACTTATTTATTTCTTTTTATCTCACTCGTTATTCCCCCCACCGTTATACGTACCCTGTGTTCCTCATATTGTCTTTCTCTTCATAAGTGTCTAAACATTTCTTCTTTCTTCTCTTTATCTTTATTTCGCTTTCCGAGTTTTCTCCTGTTTCCCTACCATTTCCGTTTGCTTAATAATACCTTGCTCAACCGTCATATTTATATATATTTAAATGTTAGACCATTAATATTTATAAGACTCACTTTGACCAACATTTTATAACTGTATCAAAGAGGAATTTTAAAAATAAAGCAGCAGTGACGTTTTGAATAAATGGAACAAACGATACTTGCAGTGAGCAGAGGTATAAATTCTGGTTCTAGCTAAATTAATAATAATTCCTGACGTAAGCGCGAGGCCAGAAATTTGAGACAGCGGAGTAGTTGATAATATCAATTCTAGTAATAGACTAGTATTTTATTTTATTAACTTCAAAAGGGTGAAAAACACCATTAACCTTAGGAGGATTTGAACGCAAGACGTAATGAGCTGGAACAAATATCGCAAAACAGTCTAACCGACACGCTGACCGATAATTCTATATTACATATCTATCTATCTATCTATCTATCTATCTATCTATCTATCTGAAGAGGCCGAGGAAGGGCGAATGGCACCGCGAGTGTCGCGTTGCTCTCCGGCAACTCCAACACCCCGAGTCAACCTTGAGCGACTGCATCACAACTAACGCATTCTATAGTGGATTAGTGGAGGGAAGGTACGACGACGATCTCGGGGCGAACCTGGGCGTCGACGAGGAATACCTGACCCGCCTGTTTAAGACGACCTTCGGGCCGGGACCTATGGACAACTTCCAGAGATCCCTGGCCTGGCAGTGCTATCGAGAAGCTCTACCCGTTCGGGATAAGCTCTACAGGCATGGCTCGAGAAACACAGGGCCGACCTGTCCGAGATGCAGGCGGAGCGACGAAACCGTTCTGCACGCACTCGTATAGTGTCCCACCATTTCCGAGCTGTGGGCTTACGTCGAACAACTGCTATCGCGAGTGGGACGAGTCGGTCTATCAGCCGAGTCTATCGTGAATATTGTCGCGCCTCCTTCTTTTAAACGGGAAGGAAGAGCTATTTTCATCGTACTTGTGGCTATGGCAAAAGAATATGTATGGTGGACGCGTCTGAAAGGTATAGAGACAAAGACTTTCCTCTCTGGGCAATCTCTCATCAACTTCTTCAAGTATCATCTGAAGAGGAAGGTGAGAGTAGAAAGAGAAGTCTTGTCTAGTGAATGCTTCAAAAAAAGATGGGTGAATGTAGCAAGGATGGCACGTGTGAATGACGGAGCCACCTTGAGTATAACACTATAAAAGAGTAAAAAAAATCCAGACAAAAAACAAAAAGGCAAAAGAGAGTCACTCACTGTTATAGTTTCTGTAATGACAATATTGACCAAGGCTACCGTGGTCTTTTTCGTAGGCTTTTCTTTCCACGGCTAAACCTAAACTGTCCTCCCCTCTTTTTACACGAGAACATTACTGTGTGATACACGATCCCTATTGATCGCTTTTTTTTTTTCGTCGATCCCTTTTGATCGAACTCCCCCTTTTTCCCTTCCTATGATCCCTTTTGATCGACTCACCCCTATTGTTTTTTTTTTCCTTCCCCTCCCAAAAAGAAAAGCTCTACATTGTATTTGTCCCATCTTTGTTGAGCCCTGTGTGGCTAATAACAGAAATGTATCTATCTATCTATCTATCTATCTATTTATCTATCCATCTGTTTGTCTGTCTGTCTGTCTGTCTGTCTGTCTGTCTGTCTGTCTGTCTATCTGTCTATTTATCTATTTATCTATCTATCATTCTATCCATACTGTACTATCATGTTACTGATCTGGATGTATATCCATTCGTTAAAGATCGATATGATCGAATAAAATTCTCGCATTGTCTGACCCAGTATAGTCACAGACAAAAGACTGACACCAGTAGGAAACCAGTAACACCCCCCCCCCACACACATATATATATATATATATATATATATATATATATATATATATATATATATATATATATATCTGCATGTATGTATGCATATACAGATGCACACGCCTATGCATATGTATATATATATAATTAAATGATACACTTTAGGTATGTTTCGTATGCTTACAGCATCAAGTTATAGAAATATTGATAAAGTTTACAGCTTATATAGTTTCACATCAAAACGATCAAATTTCTTTAAAAAGAAACACGAAGATAAACGAAATAAATCACAATAATAAATAAATAAATAGTAACTTAAAAGAAACAAAACACAAAACAAAATAGGAAATTGTAAAAACATGAATGAAAGTAATAGAAACGGTTCCTTGAAATGGTAAAAATAAAATGAAATTAAACATAGAAAGGAACAATGTAAATAGAATAATAAAGATTATATTTTATGGGAAAGATATTTTATTACTTGTGTAATATAAACTAAGTTCAGTTTTAAAAAAGAGACAAGGCATACATGATAACCGAGTGGAATTCTCTTTTTCGGGAGATATAATATTGTCTCGAATTCCTCAAACAAAGCAATAACGCAATCTTCTTTGTATCGGTACCTATTTGTCTGCTATTATGTTATGTCTCCCTGTCTGTGTCTCACTTTCTCTCCCGCGTTCTCTGTACACACACACTCACACACACACGTGTGTATATATATACATACATACCTACAAACGTATGTATGTAGAGACATATATTTAAGTTATGTGCATTGTTGTTCATAGAATACTTTATGGATGAGGGATGGTGTATGCAGAAAGTTATTGATACTTATTGATCTGTATGTATGCATACATAAATTGTACTCATACACGGTATATGTGCAAACCGTCACACATATAAATATGCATCTACATATATTCATATATATTACGTATACATTTACATAAATCTGCTAGGATATATGTATGTGTGTATGTATGTATCTATCTACTCACACACACATACATATGTATGTGCATATATGCGTGTATATATATGTACACGAATAAGTATGTGTGTATGACATATATATAATATATGTATAATATATATATACATATGTTTATATAAATGTATATGCATATTATATATACATATATATATATATATATATATATATATATATATATGTAGATATGTACACACACACACACTGCACAAAGGAAAATACATAGAACCACATAAGCATGTGTTTATGTATGCATCCAAATATGTATACATCTACACACGCATATATTGATTAACTGAATTGATATATATGCGCCTGTGTGTGTGTGTGTGTGTGTGTGTGTTCAGTGTGTTCAATATGTGCTGGTGTTTGTATACACGCATATCCTCTGAATTAAAGACATTAAAATTTTAACGTAATAATAAATATATATTTTGGCGAACTATACATATTTATGAAATGTTGAGATTTATAAATTATGGTCCTCGAAATATTTAAAATCCGATCTACAATCCCCACCACAACACACACAAGCACGCACCCACGCGCATTCACACATCCACTCGTACATAGTATAATATGTATATTAGACATTAGAGTTATCTGTGTCCATTGCCATAGTGAAAGAAGTACATAGTAACAGAGTAAAAGCTGAGGAAAGAGAGATGTTCTTTGAAGACAGTAAGTATTGCAAATACTTGGAACTGTGGTACAAACACCAAACCTTCAAGAAGTGAAGTCTAACGAACCTTACCTGTGCTAGACCAGGAATGTTCATAAGATTTGTGTTAGTAACTAATTATGAGGGGCAGTCAAAACAGGTGATGGGGAGAAAAAAAATGGGAACGAAGATATCAAGCGCTGGTGGCGGCACGGAGAAACCGTTGGAACTTAGAAAAGGTAAAAGGACCACCATGTGATTTGAATATTTTGGAGGATAGTGAGAGGAATGCACAACTGTGGAACTTAGTACAGACACATTCTACACGCTCATACGTGGTCTGATCAATAAGTATCCGTACTGTTGCTATAGTAAGGAAGCTAAAACACGGAGCATGAATTCGCTTAGCACAGATTGACCTTAAAGGCTACTGCGCATATGCACTAAGTTTCAACGTACTAGCTCCCTTCCGTTGTTTACAGCAGTGCTTCGAAGGAAGGTGTGTAGCGTGTGATCGTTGCATTGACCATGGCAGAGAAAGTTAAACAGAGAATCTGCATCAAATTTTGCCTAAAGCTTGGTGATATCTGCTCAGAGGCCAAACCTAAGTTTTCAAAAAGGAGATCTTGCGCAACAGAAATTCGAGCATCTTTTTAATCAGCTGAAAGCAGTTTTAGCTCAAACTTGGCAAACATGCATCTCACACCCATATTTTCAATGATAATGAACTGAACTAGACCGTAACTAATCTGCACATTCTCTGATAACTCACTGATGGTGAATCGACGATTTCCCCTCACGGCAGCATGCACATCGGTGATGTTTCTCTCAGTTCTGATGGTTGCAGGTCTCCCAGGACGTTTGTCAATATCGGCTTTTTTCGGCCATCTTGGAAACGTCTGAACCACTCATAGACTTCTGTGCAGCTCATACACTCCTCTCCATACGCTTTCTGCAATTTGAGTAGGCCTCTGAGCAAGTATCGCTATCACAACTTTCTCCGTCATGGTCAATGCGACGATCACACGCTACATACCTTCCTTCAAAACACTGCTGTAAACAACGGAAGCGAGCTAGAATGTTAAAACTTAGCACCCATGCACGGGGTCTATCTGTGACAAGCGGATTTACTTTGCGTGCTTTAGTTCGTTACTATGGCAACAGCCCAGATACTTAATGATCAGACCTTGTATACGTACATCGATAAATTTTTAAATATATATACGCAGTCATATATTTAAATTAGTACATTCGTATATACATTCTGTATAAACGAAGCGTGTTTATTGAACGACGTATCTTTTGAAAATTAACTTGACAAAACACATCTGCACCAGAGGATGCACCATAAACAGTTGAGTTGTAATTCACCAGCGAGGGATCGATACAAGATGAGTTGAAGCGATCTTTATGATTAATAAAGAGTCGCGTGAATTCCATTTTCTATCTCTCTCATATGTTATATACACACATACAGGTGCACACACACACACACACACACACACACACACACACACACACACACACACACACACACACACACACACACACACACACACACACACACATATATATATATATAAACGTACGTACGAGAGTGTTTGTATGTATACACGCGTGTATATATGTGTATACATATGTATATTCATGTGTGTGTTTGTGTGTGTGTTTGTGTGTGTGTTTGTGTGTGTGTGTGTGTGAGTTTGTGTGTGTGTTTGTGTTTGTGTGTGTGTGTGTGTGTCTATGTCTGTGTGCATGTTTGTGTCTGTGCACAAATTCTATAACCGATAGAAGAATCTCAATCTTCAACGGGAATCTCAGAAATGCCACTCTCTACAAGCTTCGCGACAAAGTATTTATTTTTTAAAATCTCGAGTGGGACTTTATTGCAATAGGCGTTCTAGCGATTTTTGTCTCTGGGTCGTGTGACAGGCATGAAGATACTCGGTGGAGGATGCATATGTGTGTGTAAGTGTGTGTCTATGTGTGCCTGTCTGTGTGCTTGCGTGTGTGAGTGTATGTGTGAGAGATAAAGAAAGAGAAGGGAGACACAGAGAGATTTCTAATATTTACAGTGAGTTGAATGGATCAGTACCTGGATCGATGAAAGCTGAAGACAGTTACGAGGAAAACATTTATAATAAATAATACAATGGCTCCGAACCGGTTGAATGGTGACAAACACGAACATAACAATGCATAATCTAGCCAATTCTTCGCTTGAAGGTTCATGGCTAGAATTCAAATAAAATATCTATGTCATCGCTGCCAATATCTTGGGCTGCAGGACACTGAATCACAAAATAATTTTCAAAATATCTGATATCTTAGGCATGTAGCATAAATTACACCAGTTGTACAATCCTAATTTACCAAGAAAAGGTAAAGACAGACAGACAGAAACATTGAGATGCCATAAATTAACATCGCAAACACAGCTGGAGAAAATGAAGAACGAGTAATGGTTGACGATATCCCCAGATATTGGATTTACGTCTGAGAAAGCTGAAACACTACGTACACACACACACACACACACACACACACACACACACACACACACACACACACACACACACACACACACACACGCACACACACATGCACGCAAACACGCACACATATATGTATATTATTGTAACGGGGGAGTCATTCTCTTTTAATGCCTTATTATGTAACACACTCCCCTGTTCGATTTCCGCTTATTTACTTATTTTTCTAAAATCGTTGTATCTTGCAAACTTTTCTATAATCGTTGACTTTGTCCGTTATTAGAAATGCGTTCCTTTTGTTTGTGTGCACATGTGTGCGCATGTGTATACATATATGTATGCATGTATGTGTGTATGCATGTATATGTGTGCATATATATATATATATATATATATATATATATATATATATATATATATATATATATATATATATATATATATATATATATATATATATATATATATATATATATGCTCACAGGGGTTGCAATCGCCCCAAACATCGATTCTAGAATTTACTGATTCACTGAACGTTCAGTTTCGGCTATTTTCGTAGGCTCTTCAGTAGGGCCCAGTATATATATATATATATATATATATATATATATATATATATATATATATATATATATATATATATATATATATATATATATATATATTGGTATATGCGTTTTACGTATATTCATATCGTGTATTCAATGAAATTGGAAATGAAGTGACGAATTACACAATTATCTGATCGTAAATTTTTTCAGATAACATTTCAAGCTATATCGTTAACCCGCCCAGAATTTGGTCTCTTTGGATAACTTATCTAGCATTTTATGTATCTTAGTTCTCAGTCTTAATAGGCGTGTCTCTGTATTTTCTGTTGTTTGCATATGAGAACACGTTAGAAGTGCAGTATAATACTACAATTCTCTACTACATTAAAATGTTCTACTATATTGCAATGTTCTACTAAAGACAAAAGAAAAGTGAATCTACAGAAGGTATACAATGTATGTAGCACCATACATGTCTAAAACACACTAAAAGAAATCATAGGATTTTATGGAATCAATCTGTCTTTCAATTTAGCTGAGAGGACAAATACAACTAAGTGGTTTCACAAGCAAATCTTCTATATCTCTAAGAATTACAAGCATCACAGTGATCTGAACGTGACCCTCAACAAGGTCACCTTTGTGCGCAAAATCATTTCTAAGGTGGCAAAATCATTTCTAAGTATTCAGATAATAAATTTCAAATCTTACTCCTCTTTGCAAATGCTCCAGTCTTCCACAACCGTTTGATAATAACTGCTGGCGTAATCTGGTGTTTATCGGACTAACGTATTTCAAAGTCGCCACTCTCCATCAGATTCGGTTTCGGCATGAGTGCCAACTTTTCAACTACGTTGCTTGCTGTCGACCATATCAACATGGGAGCATTGCAGTTAGGCTTCTGTTTTAGAAAATGATTATATTAGCGTATGTTCCCAGCAGTTTAAAACTCAGATTACAAATGCGTAATTCTGTAAAGTCACATTAGACTAATAAACCACTTTTTATACGCAAAATAATTTTTGATTCTCGTAAGATAAAATCGGTGTGAAATATTGCAGCCATTTCCGCAATATTTACACCAAATTATTTTCTATGTTAATAATCTTTTATTTCTAATTTAATACCAATTTATTATATATTCTACCATAGTTACCGCCTTTAACACTTATATCCTTTTTATTCATTTACCAGTTATCACTATTTGCACATTTGGTTTAGTTTATCGTATTTTATCATTCATTACGCATAGAGATCACCCCATTGCTTCATACAAAGACATATATCACTATTTATTTTAATGTCATTTAACTAATTCATGTTGATAACCATCAGCAACTCACATTTGTACGGATATTCATATTCCTTGTGCATATGTCCGTGAAAATGTGTGTGCGTATGTATGTATGTGTTTCTCTCTCCCTCTCTCTCTCTCTCTCTCTCTCTCTCTCTCTCTCTATATATATATATATATATATATATATATATATATATATATACGTGTGTGTGTGCGTGTGTACGTAACAGTGTTTGTCTGTTGGTATTTATGTTCACAGGTGGGAATATGAAGACACACCAGTGTGTGCATAGGCTAGAATTAGCCATGCGTATGAATACCTGATGGATAAGCATGACATGTATATAGGCTTATGCGCATGCACGTAGACGTTATATGTAGATAATCAAGCGCTTGAGCAGTGGAAGTAAGTACCCGATTGCATAATGTCTATTCCATGCAACTCTGTATGGCAGTATTAGTATTAATTATATGTAGGCAAGGTGATCTGTGTACGAAAGTAAGTGAATGATTACATGTATACATGCAGATGCAGATATATAAGGCAAAGCAAGAGTGAAACTTGTGGGAAAATCTATCTTCTTCAACTACTACATGCGGGCAAACATTTATTTTGCTTTACTGCGACTTTGTCAAACAGTATCCATATTAATATTTACCAATCATTGTATCACATTTTCTACGTTAATACATCATTTTATTATCTTTATCTTTACTAATTCATATATCAACAACACCTCTTCTCGTTAGGTGAAATAGTTCCCATATTTCATATTGCACTATGTCCATTCATGATAAAGTATGAAAAAAAAAGGCATACTTACACCCTCATAGTATGTGCACCCAAGCATTGTAAGATAGAAAAATAATACTAATCCTCAGTAAGCAACAGAAACCAGCATCTTATTAAAACACTCCTACATCATTCTTAACAAACTTTACTGGCTTTCCGCATTATTTCCTTATTTCCTTTATAAAGATTTTTCAGTCAGTTCTTTCTTTAGCCCCCAGCGAAATGCTATATATACTGTTTGTCTTCGCTCTAATCAACAGTACAGTCCAACGACTGGAAATATGAAGTTCGGTCTAAGATTAAGAGAATATTTTTGCCTCTAAC